>NW_027464600.1:620000-785000 GCF_043290135.1 Rhipicephalus microplus | reverse complement strand
CCGGACTCCCAGAAAGGAGTCGCACATACTTTTGGAGTGTTGTACATATACGTGAACTTCCTTGTACTTCCCATGTTTTTTTTCTAACATTTCTCATTGTACTCCTCTTGTCATCTATTAGCCACAGCTGGTTTTATTCTGTAGAACTTCTTCTTTTGAGCTCCTCTCTCATGTTTTTTTTTGTGCTAAAAATTTAGCGTAATTAAAACTACTTGTTTTTCTTAATATATTTTCACTTTCTCTCTTGCATTTCGTTTGCTTTTTTCGCCTTTTTCTTACCAACCTTTTCCGGCCAGTCTGTCTTCGCCAAAGGATTAACTTAACGCATAAATAAACCAAATTGTTTCAAGCGACGTTGTGTACCGATATATGTGTGACGAACAGGAGCGCCTACAGACCAAACACAAAAGTTTCGAGGACGACTTAGTAAACAGTGGAGAGACACTAAGCCCGAGACAGCCTTTCGAAGCGCTACCGCCGTACGTGATGTACACCTTAGTCGAAGGATAGAGGGAATTATCTTGCTCTCATGGTAAGCAAGGAACCATATGGGTCTTTGTTCGCAATCTGTCTTAAATTTAGTAGACCAGATGCTCAAAAATTACTGGGAGCGAGAAACTTGAACGTAATCTATAGCAGTGGATAAGGATGGTTAGTGGGGCACGACATGTATATAGGAAGCACAATACGTGTATTAATAAATCAGCATGTCACCTTCTGGCGGAACATGGGAGAGGCCTTTGTCCTGCAGTGGACCTACTTAGGCTGATGATGATGATGAAGATGATGATGATGATGTTGATGTCACCTTCTTTCTCTGTCTCAGTTGTCTCCCTTGCATTGTGAGATTGACATTATTGCCAACGTAATCAAATACTCAGACAAAAATTACTTGTTACCAGGACAAATAAGAGAAGAAAGGGACATTGCAAAGCACTAAGTTAAACTTCATGGTTGTGGTTGGTTTCTGAAGCTTCTTGTCGTGTATCTTGCTAGATAGTAATTTACGGTTTCTCAATGTGTGCGTGCATACTCAGATGCTTTTATTAAGAACAGAAACCGTCCGAAAAACCACTGATGAGCAATACCACTGTTTTACTGAATTGTTCAGAGAGCGTTGTCCGACAAACTTTACTGGCATTGCACTGTTACGCGGGTACAGAATACTCCATGTTTTTTTTTTTTGTGTGCACATGGCCTCAAAGGGGTCATGGCACCTAATATTCGACCATCATAGATGACGTGCCGTTTAATTCTTGTACGTTCACAAACAACCTGGCCAAACTTCAGCGCATTTGGTCGAGCCATTATTGTATAATTGAATTTTCTTTATAAACGAGCGAGCGAGAGGCTTGAGAGTCGGGCAACACTGGCGTGCTCGCCAGCCGTGACGTAGAGAGAGAATTACTGGGTGAGCATGCCGGAGGACAACTTGGTTCGATGCGTGGCCAATCGAGATGTGTCAGCTTCGCTCAACTTGTCATTCGAACGAAGTGACTTGCAGCGGTTGAAATAATGCCGCTGCGTCGCCCGTGTAGTGCCGTGGGGTGCCAAAGCGTACGGAGCCGGGAAAGCAAAGTGTCCTTCTTCAGGTACCCGAAGGAGCCCGCCAAGCACAAAGCTTAGGAGCTGAACATGCATGGAAAGGAAAGTACAAAACTCTGCCCACTTTGCGCATTCCATTGCGCGAGGTAACACGTGCGCGCGAATGCGGCGTTGACAGATACACATATCCCAGAAGTGGCTCACTATTCAAAAAACCATGCATGCTTCAAATAATGAAATGACGTTGCTTACCAGTGAGGGAGACCATCAGCAACGTTTGCAACAACGCTGAGGTCCTTGTCGACTGAGTTGGCCACGTCTTCTACGCTTTCGTCGTCACTTGAGCTCGTGGCTATGGGGTCAGAATCGAAATGCGCAGCGTATACGGCGTTCTCACTGTTCCTGCTGCTGGGGGACCCACTGCCCGAATCGTTTGATGGTGTCGACGACATGGGGATGGTACGAAGGTATCACGCCGCCACACATATACCGCTCGCAACCCACTAACAACGTGCGGACACCCCGGCAAGCAACACAGCTACACACTGACCGCGTGCGGTAGGTGGCTGTTTGGTAGCAGACGACAGCATTGCTCCGTGCCTCTCATGACGTCATGCACGCCACGGCAAGATGTGGTCGCCGTCGGTGAGTGGAGTTAATGGCCGACAATTTCTACGGCCTATTTTATACTGAAATAGTCTTTTAGAGTCCAGTTTTCGCGCGTGTCTAGGCATATTTGATCATCTACCTCAGTTTTCCGCTGAAAACGGCACATTGTTGGGGGACCGTGTCATGGTCCCATTAAGCTAGCGAGAACTTTCACAAACGCGTCGCTTTCTGATGTGTGATCAACCTGCTTCGTGTCACAGTGGAACAAAAAGAAAGAGAAGCACAAAACATGAATGTCAAAACCTTGCACATCTTTAATCCACAGTACTATAGTGGCCACTCATGCACACGTGTTGACAGCCACAAATGATGATCACACATCCGGCTTTCTTGCTTTATTTATTTATTTATTTATTTATTTATTGAATTAAAGTTGCGCGTCATTTTTTAGGCCATTCTGTATCTGCAATTTTCGGGGCCCCACTGCTGTGGTCTAGTGTAAAAGGTGCTTGGCGGCTGATCCGCAGGTCACGGCATCAAATCTCGGTTGCGGCGGCTGCGTTTTCGATGAAGACGAAAATCCTGCAGGCCCGTGTGCTCCGATTTGGGTGCACGTTAAAAAAAACCCTGGTGGTCAAAAATTTTGGAGCCCTCCACTACGGCGTCTCTCAGAATCGTATGGTGGTTTTGGGACGTTAAACCTCACACACCATCCTACATCGTTTGTGAATGATCCTGCCTTTCAGGGGAAGCTTCTTTTTGAATGGCTGTCCGCTCGACGTAACTGTCTTTCATACCATTTGCTATTTTGTTAGAAACTGCAGGCAGTAAGCGTAGAATCGGTAGCGTACCCAAGCTAAGTTAAATTTTAGTTACTGACTGGGCTCAGTTAAAAACACAGAAGCATTGAATTTTTGATAAACGCTATTGGTTTTACTGTCTGAAGCGCATTGGGGCCTACTTGGCATTTGTACTACTTCGCTTCTCTATCTCAGCGCACCCTTTCTGTAACTTGCCCTTCCCTCACACACGCGCATCGATAGGTGAGTTATTTTTGTTAACCGAACGCTTCAATTGGTTGAAATGATGACCATTTCGTTGAACGCCTTTGTGAAGACGTAGAGTCAGTCATTAACAGAGTCATAGTATAGTATTCTGGCCGGGCATATAGCGTGTAGACAGGATAACTACTGGTCATTAAGGCTAACTAACTGGATTCCCAGAGAAGGCAAGCGGGTTAAGGAGAGAAAGAAAGTTAGGTGGGCAGATGAGACTTAGAAGTTTGCGGGTATAAATTGGCCGAGTTAACTGGCGAGTTATAATTGGCCGAGTTATAAATTGGACCGAGTTAACTGGCGGAACATGGGAGAGGCTTTTGTCCTGCAGTGGACGTAATCAGGCTGGTGATGATGACGACGATGATGATGATACTATCCTGATAGACGGCTTGTAAGGAAACAGAAAGAATTGTAAACTAAATGCAGAATTGGGACGTAGGCACAAATCTCGGCTAAGTTCAAGAGTGCTGAGAAAGTGGAAAACACTTACTCAGCACTGAGTAATTGATGGATTTGATTGATATGTGGGGTTTAACGTCCCAAAACCACCATATGATTATGAGACACGCCGTAGTGGAGGGCTCCAGAAATTTAGACCGCCTGGGGTTCTTTAACGTGCACCCAAATCTGAGCACACGGGCCTACAACATTTCCGCCTCCATCGGAAATGCAGCCGCCGCAGCCGGGATTCGAATCCGCGACCTGCGGGTCAGCAGCCGAGTACCTTAGCCACTAGACCACCACGGCGGGGCAGCACTGAGTAAGTGGAAACACTTTAAGTAGGGAAAATTATGCATTTTAGCAGAGTTAGGTGCAGACACAGAATCACCGTGGAAGGCCGCGAAAGAGAAAAGTACGAATTTGTGGAGAGCCCCAGGAGACTGCCGGGTAAATGATGCGTATGGAGGCGCCATCTTACCCACCGGGGTGTAAACGCCTTTACGTCCGTTTTTGCGTAAGAGACAAAAAACAACAGCATTATACTAAATGTGCGTATACTGCAGGCAATGTGGTAAAAGCTTTGGCTGCCCAAAACATTGCCGGGACGGCAGACGCGACGAATACACTAGATCTCTGAACCATCGGTTTCGATTTCTTTCCTCGTTTTCTTTCTTTGGCTACTTTGCCTGTTTTTTTTTTTACTGTGGTACTATAGATATGCGCTCTTTCTTTTTACCTTGTCCAAAAACTCTTATCTGTGGAACGCTTTCACAGCCGTAGCATCTTTTTCTGTTTCTTTTTCTCGGCGTACATGGTTTATGTAGTTCACCATTTGCTCAAATTTTTTTCTTTCTTTCTTTCTTTCTTTCTTTCTTTCTTTCTTTCTTTCTTCCTTTCCCTCTTTCTTTCTTTCTTTCTTTCTCCTTGCTCCAGCTATTCGGCCATGCGTTTATTTTCCTCTCGCTTTTGCGCACGATTGCTCAAGCATGGAATGAAAACTGCCGAGGTTGTGTAGAAATTGTGTTCTCTCACAAAAATGGCCTGCTGTTATTTACCTTCATCCAAGCTTTTCGTTTCAGTTCTATCGTATGCTGGCATGCACAAAATAATGGCAGGCACGGCATACTTGAGGCAGGGTGATAAAGAAGATAGAACAATGAAATCAGGCGCTTATAGCTGGTGTTCCTCATATGTACAGCTTTTTCACTTGTTTTCGAGAGGTTGTGCTGCTTGCTCCCCGCCATTACTAATTCTTTAGCTCTTTTCATTGTAGCAGTTACTTACTCTCCGAAACATTTTTATGGCAGTGTCACCTTGTATGGTAGTGAAATTTATTACGTAGCCTTCACGTGCTAAGGCTTTCCAGTCTATTATTGGCTGAAGCTTGAGTTGAATCAACATGTGCAAAAAACTACACGCTACCTCACGCATGCACTCAAGAAGAGTGAAGGCGATAACCTACTTAAGTTTCTTGGTAAATGTATTGATCCCCCTCCGCCAATCACGAAAAGCTTTCTGCAGCTAACATGTCTTTGCGTGGCCTCCAAGACCGGAGGCGCTGCATAGTTTCTGCACCAAACTATATGAATATTCAATGCCTCTGTGATCAGCTCACCACTGACTGAGCGATCATGGGACGTGATGACACGATCAGGTGACGTCTCATGATGTGACGTCAGAGTGGCGTTACGGTTATATCAGAAGTGTCGGAGATTGGTAACGTCACGGTGACTTCATATGGTCACGTCATATGGCCACAATTCTTTCCGTAAGTGGTGTTGGCCCCGACGCCACCGGGAATGGACGCCAACGATCCGGGTTGTCCGTCTTTTCCACCTTTCTTGATGCATCTAAAGCTCTTGCGTAATGAAAATAAAAAAATACTTGCTTTTTCTATGTCAATGATGAATTAATTCTCGAAGGCGTAGCAAGCTTGGTGGTGCACCTACCGATAAAGCCATTTCGCATCCCCCTTGACAGACCGAGTTTTCAATATTGAACAGGTAACAATAAACGACAAAAAAAAAAGTGAGACCATGATCCGTACCTTCCACACCAATCTTCCTCAAGTACATCAAGATCTCGTTCCGTCCTCAGAGTTTGCATTTTGCGAGAGAAAAAAAATAATGCACGCGTTAATTGTCGCAGATTTGCGGGAGGTTCACAGAAACCATGGTAACTGGAACCAGTACGACAGGAAGTGGTAGCAGCCTTGTGGGAGTGTTCATTGCAAACAAGTTTTTTGTACGGGTTAGAGATCAGTTCATTACGCCGATAGATGTTATTGAAGTAAGTTTTCTGAAAAAGGTAGAGTGGAGAAAGATAACAGTGAGAAGCAAAAGATGGTGGACTGAGAAGTTGTTTCGCGGAGTTGATACTATCACTTCAGTTGTGATTGTGGAAATTCAGTCTAGTATATTTATTGTAAAAAAGTTTAACTGAATCAATTAACAAGGCACAGCTCGGATTTTATACAGCTTGGATGAACTCAGATTTACAAAGATTTCCGTTTTGTCAAGAAGCAGTTTTAGTGATGCTGGTATAAAATAAAAGTTATATCGTAGGCATCCGAGCATTTGAATAGCGTTGTCTGTTTTTTTACGGTTAATATCGAAGAACAAATCACGCCTAGGCATTCAGCGTGGTAATTCAGGGTTCTACTACAGAGCCGTGCCAATAGTTCAGTCTCCTTCGAAAACGACGAGAAACCTATACAGGCGCTGCGTATTGAGATCAGTCGCGTTAACACGTGCGCATTTGCTGCCCGAAGCGTGAAATCACACCAGGCGTCCAAAATTTTTGGATTGCGCCTTGAGAGAGTGGCTCAGAGCAATTACCACTGATGCCTCTCTTAGAGCCTTTCAGTACGGACTTGTTGTTCTTTTAGGTGTTAAAGGCAATGATAACGGGCCGTGCATGGTTGCTGAACTTGCACTGTGTCGCCTATTTGTTGAATCGGTGAATTTGGGTGTCCACTGTACGTACCAGCATATCTGTGTTCAGATTGTAGCGCTGTCTGTCCCGCCAAAGAAAAAGAGATTCGAACAACACAGGTGACCTCAAACATTTTGCACAATAAACTCGTCGTCATTGTTTAAGGGGTGACTATCGACGCAATCGCAGCAATGGTTCCAAGCCTGCAGTACTTGGCGCTGTCGGCGCCTTCTTTGCCTTTTGATGATGTGAATGTGCGTACGCGGGTGATAGACGTGATAAAGACGCGTGAGTCACACTGTGTCACTAGTGACTCATTCATTGATTATTCTACACGTATCAATATTATTTCCCCTAAATTCACTCTAATTCTATTTACTCCACAGATTCCCAAAAATTCAGGGTCACTTTGAAATCGCAATGTAGTCAGGATAAAATTCGCTGACGTCTGAATTAAATTGGTTGGCGGTTGGATCAAATTCAGTGACACTTGACCTAAAATGACTGGCACCTGGATTAACTTAAGTGGCAGCTGTATTCAATTGACTCGCGCCGAAATTAATTTGGCTGGCGCTTGGACTAAGTTGAGCGAGAAGACCTCTAGAGGCGCTGCGTGAGACATGAGCGCCATCTGGCGGTAATCTCAGAAAATGAAAGGATGGCCTTCGTTACAGCGAGAGCGCAGCGTGTCCGCCCAGTTTTAGAGGACATATTTCGAATATTGCAAGGTAGGTGGCAGCACCGTATCGTCCTAACAAAATGTAGGAAACACCTTTTTGTGCATTGCCCCGCATAATCAGCGCAGCGTAGTAAACGCTACAGTTTTTCAAATTACTTATATATACTTTTTCTATTGTAAAGAAACACACCACAGAATATTTATGTGTTGATATAGTGCCGCAGATATGCGGAATATTTGATTTTAAATCGACAATTGCGCAAGTATGAACGCCGAAGCCATGGCAATATTGGTGGCCCTTTGAATGTGGTCGTGGCTGAGCCGTTTCGCTTGACAAACTTAAAAACAGATGGACAGATAGACAGAATTAAAATATAGCGTTGAACCATTTCAAGAAATAGTATCGTATTTAAAAATGTTTAACGATATAAAGCATTATCTGTACTCTACTATGGAAAACGGTAAGCTTACACTGGTGCTACACATATACGGTATGAGTGCCTCGTGAATGTGTGTTTACGAATAGTGGGGAACGGTTTGGAGTACCTAGTTCTCTACTATGGGAGTGCTGAAAGCCGTCCACTGAGCCTCGTACTTGATGAGGCCGCACCGACAAAAAGCCAGCCTAACTAGCCGGCCGGTACTGTGAAACAGAACGGGCAGCTGACTGTGTGTTAAGAGTGTTTAAGAATTTCCAGTGCTTCGTTGTCTTCTATAGGAGAGCAGTGATCCGTCCCAATACGCAAATGACTGTCTAAAAAAACTTATTTACGCTATGTACAGAGCATAAGTTATGCGTCACGAATCAGTATTGAGGCATACCTTCACATATTCACAATTGTACCTCACATCACCAGCACACAAAAAGTAACAATGTGCGTTTAGAAAAAGTGGGTAACGATTAAGCTCCGTATTAAGAAACGATGCTTGACTTGAACTTGACTTGCCATTGACTTCAATGCAGCACAAAGGCGTTTCAAACGCGCTGCATTGAAGGCGGTTTCAAGTCAAGAAGCGTTTATGAATAGGGGGGTTAGAGTACTAGGTACTCTACTATGGGAGAGCATAAAGCCGTCCCGTGGTTCTCACACTTGATAGGTCCCTCGCTGGCTTGAGAAAGGGAAGTTTATTGTGCACTTAACTCTTACATACACAAACGAAACATCAAAAACAAGTAAATACAGTGTTGGAATCTTACAAATGAGCACCAAAATCTAATTGATCACTGGGTATCTAAATGTTACAAGTCAAAGGAAAATAAGATGAAGTTAATTACATTTTAGAAAATAATACGCATGCATGCGTACAGGTGTGGGCGCATGGCTAGTACGGAACAACTGGAAACTTCAGATGTCTCTCACTTACTCTGAAGAAACGTGTGTGCCATCGTCGAAGAAAAGACTGTTCACCGTGCGTTTCCAGGTGCTGATCTTGGTAATTCTACACAAGGAGCCGTATGTTCTAGAGTGCGAGATAGGCGCCTCTATTAGGCTAGTCCCGCACTTCCACTAAACAGCGTCGCCGCCACAGTACGTACAAGGTCACTGTAAAGACCAGTCTTGCAAACAGCCCACGCTCTTTTCCCATGCTCGCCGCGTGAAAGCCGAAGGGGCGTTGTACAATGTGCCAGGCGTCCCTTGCCACCGAGCACTGAAACAGAGCATGTTGGGCCGTCTGTCTTTTGCCGCAGTTTGTACAGCGATCATTTGAAACGACTCACCAATGTGCTAACCGGTCAAGCGTAGGCAATACCTTCCATCTTCTCAGCCAGTCGAACTCGCACACCTGGTTAGGTATACGCTGTTGCAACGCCATTGTTTACATTTTTTCGGGCAGGATGCTTTTTCTTCCTCTTTGCTCAGTGTGCTACTTGTCACCATTTCGCTCATTTCCTACGATGAAACATCTTCCACACTGCATGTGCCTATTGATTCTACTGTTCGTTTTAAGCCACTGGCAGCTCTGTAAAGCTTAAGCCGAATTTCCGCTCCTGGTCTGATGTGCGGATTTGCCGTGAAAGTACCTTTTAGTACTACTCTAGTACATCAAGAGCCTGTACCCGGGGTAGTTGCTGTCATTGGAGAGCTTCTGTATTGTTTTTGCAGCCAGAGCTCTCGTCAATATTAGTATGTCTGAAAGAGCCAGGCCTCCATGGTTTGTGGGATGCTGTAAAAGTTTCGTTTGTACCTTTGCTGGTTTTTCTCCCCAGAGGAAGGTGCCCGCAATGGAGGCGAGACGTCCTGTTACATGGTGAGGTAGAAGGGCAGTGTGTGCTATGTGAAACGCAAAAGCGCATGCCTATGTCTTGATGATTGTTGCTATTGCCGTTAGTGACAGGTTAGAATGGGTGGCTGCTGCTATTACATCAGTGGACCTCCTAAGCAAGTCATCCCAGGTACTTTTTGAGACATCTCCTTCCTCAAAGTGCGTTGAGAAAGAGTTATTAACAATGTAGCAGTACTTGGCACTCTACTATGGGAGAGCAAAAGCCGTGTGTCTAGAAGAAGTGGCTAACGATTTACAGTATTGGTACTCTACTAGGAGAGAGCTGAAAGCCGTCCCGAGTAACCTAAGTTTTCGAATACATCCTTTGGTCACACAGTTACCAACCGTATTTTACGAACATCGCCATTCGCCTCAGCACGATGTTCATCTCAAGAAAGTCACAATAGAAGCACAGCTTAATTTCTCATGGAGAATGCTTGAATATTTTACAGTAGTCGAGGTATTAATGCGGGATGCATGACAGTTCAAGGCATTTATTTGGCAACATATACCTTATGAAGTAAATTGACAGTCCGAATATAAATACAAATCAGGCTATATATTTTCATCATTCATATGAGTACAGCGCACCACTACAAGGATACAAAAAGAGGCACACACACCCACAGCGCTAGTGTCTCTCTTTTTGTGTCCTTGTGGCGTGCTCTTAAACCTCCTTGGGTGCACTATACCCATATGAATGATGAACCCCAAACACTTACCCCGGCAACGTGCCTTGGCAAACATGTTTTCGCATGATTTCGGGACCATTATTAATGTTCAAAAACTATAATGCTATTGGTGGTGGCTAGCTTATGAGCTACAGTTGGTTGCAGCCTAACGGTGTCATCGAGTAGCAGATTCGGAGGGGCAACGAACTCTGGAGCACTCCATTCTGGCAGAGGTCAACAGAAGAAAATCTACCAACGGAACACACGCGCTCCCTCTGGAGCAAATGGCAGGGTCAGAATGGAACGCGATGCACGCGCGTCTCTTCTTGCACGAGTGGACACGCTGGGCACAGCGATGCTTCGCCAGCAAAACGTGAGCTCCGACGCGAGGCGCAACTGACGCGACCGGCGTCCGTTGGCGCGCGTAAGGTTGGCACCGTTCCATGGCACGGGGCGCTTGCGCTCCATGGAGTGGATCTCACGACGGAGCTTCTCGAGATCTGCCAATGAAACATGCAGATAGCACTCTCAATCAGCCAGTGGAATAGACTGGCTCTGCTTGGAGGCAGAAGAAAGCACTACGGGAAGTGCTCCGAATCTGCCAATGGACGGCACCATTAGAATAAATGCATGGTCCGCCTCCAGTACTGCAGCATGCCTGTCATTCATCTGTGCAACAGAACAATGATTGGAAATTTTCGTTCTAATCAAAAGCAGAACTTTGCTGATATTGTGAACACTATGCATATTATAACTTGAAGGTTGGTCGTTCCTTGTGAAAACATTACGTGTTGCAGAGCTGTGAAAACAGTATTTTTAATGAAATTTGCGAAGTAATAAAATATTCCGTCCATAAGCTAGCGAAATGAACATGATACTGTACAAACAAGTGATATGCCTGAAATACGTCTAATCTACCTGACGTAAATAACCGACTGTCAGTCTGTAAAGAGGATAAAGCGACGTACAACTGTGAATACTCTTTGACTTGGGTGCGTTATTTCCTTATCTGGTCCATATGTGTATGTCCCCCGGGACGGCTTTATGCTTTCCCTCAGTAGAGTACCTAGTACTCTAAATCGTTAACCTTGTTTTCTAAACGAATTCTTGCAGCAATTTTTGGGGCAAAGCTTCTTATAGCGGCACCCATTCGTCCCTCGTAGCCGTTGTAGTATGTAACAAGTATAACATTTTGATTTTCAAGGTGGTGCCGGTGAGAGATTTTTCTGTGCGTTGTTAAACAATAAAAATGATACTCAATGTACATGCCAATGGCTGCTAATGGGGAAGGAGAGACAGGAGCATTCGGCTTTTAGTTAACGCGCACGCTGCGATCTCCATTAGCAGCCATTGGCATGTACATTGAGCACTATCTGACAAGAAAAGGTCGCTACGTTATACTCACTGGGTGTAACCCCCTTAGTTTTAGAAAAGTTTTGCGAGGGTTCAGCCGCAGTGCCATGAATACAATGAACGAGTATATACCATGAATTCGAGGTGGTTAATGGTGGGAAGTAGAAACGAAGCGCAAGCCGTAAGAAAGTAAAAGCCGAATTCTCCTGTCTCTCATTTCCCATTAGCAGCCATTATTGCCATGTACATTGAGCACTATCTTACAGGAAAAGGTTGCTATGTTATACTCACTGGGTGTAACCTCCTTGATTCTAGAAAGGTTTAGCGAGCGTTGGGCCACAGTGCCATGAATATAGTGAACTAGTATATACCATGAACTCGAGGTGGTTAAAGGTGGGAAGTAGACCCGAAGCGCAAGCCGTAAGAAAGTGTGCGTGTGCCACCTCTCGTTTAGTCCTTGTAATGTCCGCTAAATGGCGGTGCTTCTATATGGGGAACTTATGATGAAAAGATGCGAGATGGCGGTGCTCGGAGTGTTGAATAAATGGACGAACGAACACACAGACAGATGCATGGATGGACGCATGAATGGACGCAGGGACGGAATGAATGGACGAACGCAGGGACGGACGCACGAACAGACGCACGCATGGACGGGCGGATTGACGCATGCACGGTCGCACAGACGGACGCATGGACGGACTTAAGCAAGAAAGAATGGACGGACGAATGCTACGCCCCACTCTCCATCATTGACTCCGTGGATATGCTGCCCATTTTTTTAATGGTGCGTCTACTTTTCCAAGACTGCTTACGTAGTCACAAACACTAATGTGAGGCCCACGGGACGGCTTTCAGCTCTGCCATGGCAGAGTGCCTCGTACTCTAAATTGTTAACCACTATTTCTAAACACACCATTAACAGAAAAATTCATAGGAGGGACATTTACCCGTTTGTTGTGAGTGATATTTATTAGTTATTCTGTTTACCTGATTTCTGCTGTTTGATGTATGTGAAAATGTTAGTTATGTGTTGTGGTGATGTGATGTACAATAGTTAAAATGTCAATGTAATCCTGAGTGCTTATTCGTAACGTATAACGTATGCTCTGTACATAGTATGACTAATGCTTTTTTTTTCTAAACAGGAAGAACAAATTAAAGCGGACAGCAGGAGAGAAAAACGAGTAGGCACTGATGGTTTACAAAATGTTCTTTTTTTTAGTGAAGCAAGACCAGTCGAGCATGCGAATGTCATCCATCACGTTGTTGAACGATGGTGCCAAGAAGCACGCAACTACTTGGGAAGAACCAACAGCCATTGTTTCAACCCACTTTCTCTGGTGTTTTCGTTGTACGTGCACCTGAAATTTCGCACGCATGAAAAGTTTCCGTCTGAAATAAGACAAAACCAAAAAAATAATACACTGAAGCCGACGTGCTATGTATCTTCCAGTCTCAAAATACATATTGATTGTCATAAGAGCATGAAGCGAATCCTTCGCACTTCAAAACATTATTTTTTGTGAAGATGCATTTTAGTAAAAAAAAAATGAGATGCCGGATAAAACGGGAAAAGTCGGCTGCGTCAGCGTCAGCACGAACCGAATAATCCAGAAAGTATCACGTGATTGCAGCTGACGTTCTTCCGACGCTTTGTGTAGTGTGGCCTGTGCGTGTAAGTATGCGTCTGCCTGTCGCTTATGTCACTCGTTTAATATTTTCCCTTCACGTGCTTTGTATGACTCATAAGCTTCCTATGTATTCATGGAACCCTCAAAGAAACATAAAGGAACCTTCAAGTGAAATTTTAAGGAATCATTCAAAGAATCTTCAACACACAGTGCCAGATCGGACAACAGACAAAGTAGAGAACAAAGACGAGCGCTTGTCTTTGTTCTCTTCGTGGTCTGTTGTACGCTCCTGCACTGTTTTTAGACGATTGATTTCAAGTAGCCCAAGATGAAACCTTGTCACAATGTATTAAAATACACTTTTCTTAGATGTCTAGGTGAAGGAAGCGCGGGTGTACTTATTTGCTTTCAACATTCCTTCAGCGACAGGTATTACATACAAGGGAGAAAAGGAAACGACCTTTTTTGCTGCAGACTACGAAACCCTATGGAAAGTAGTGTGTAATTATGTAACTAACGTTGCTATACGTTTACTGAAAATCTAGATGTTTTACTGAACCAACAATTGTGCAAGAGCTTACTTGCGTGTTCATACTACAAGTGCCGTGAGGGAAAGAAAATAAACAAGAAGATATACTGTATCGTTCTATTTACGATGATAATAGGCTGTTCATTTCATTGTATAGTGTTTTCCACGTGTTTTACCTGCAAATTATAAATGAATCCTCAGCACAAAGCCCGTGCTATTTAATGCTCCCTAATGAAATGAACGGTGCGACTCTCGAATACACCGTAACCAGATATGGCACTTCGAAAACTGCGCGCGATATTAAGACAATCATGTGCTGGGCACAATTATTTTTCGCTTTTTTTATAAATTATTGTGCTTTTCAATCTACCTTCTTTTTAATTCTATCTCAAACTCTGTCTCCTACGTTCATGCTTTTTTTTTCACCCGACAGTCGCGATTTGAAAGAAAGCCTCGCCTACTCTTTCCTGTAGTGGCAAATTTCGAAGAGGGGTGTGCAAGACGTGAGGTGAGGGGCAATGTCGGTTTTAGCCAGCGAATTGGACCAACAGGGCTCTTTGTATGTACGTACACCATTGCACCCCATCTCGCCCCGCACAGGTCGTTTTGTGTACGGGGCTTTCATTGCCGAGAAGAATGCACCAACGCCTGTGGGAGGCGAAAGTGCTCCGATTACTTCACTGCAACCGGGCGCAGCCGCCACCGCACGCTTCAGTGGTCCGGAAGGGTCACGATTCACCGATAGAGCAAACTAACGCGACCAGGCGGTTGAACATCCGTGCAAATGCTGTTGCCGAGCCCTGGTGTTATTTTTTGCTATGCACACACAAACACGCACTCTTCTTTGACGTTTCTTCGCAAGCGCTTCTTTCCTTGTTCAGTATTTCTTCATTTACTTCCTTTATAGGCTTCGTTACAACGGTTGCCTGAAGGCTGGTGAAGTGAGTAAGCACGTCCTCTGGGCCTAACTGGCTTTCGCTAGGGAAGAAACATAAACCGTAACGAAAAGTGTGACGGTGTTGCCTCAGACAGAAGATGACGTGTACGTGATTTCGAACACATTAGCTTATGATCTGTCCAAAGGTGCAGTCCTTTTAAGCCACGCCGCGAGTTTCCTCTTTGGTAAGTGGTTGCCGCAGGCTTTCACGTGACCGAATCACCGCGACACCTAATGGCCCAAACGTGAGAGCGCACACAGAATGACTTCACTACTAAGATTGCAGTTTAGGTGTGCTTATCTACGCGAAGCATATGCGTCATACAAAAAAACACAGCGAAAAAAAACTTGCTAGAATAAAAAAAATGGTGTTCAGTGGCCAAGAAGGAAGATGAATCCACATGCTATTACCTAGTTTCCTGCGCATATCAAGCCCCGCCTGAACTTTCTCGTAAACTTTGACGACATTGCTTACTCCTGGACGCGCGCATAAACCCTGCCGCTCTATAACGTAAGTCCGCAGCTGGGCTGTGGGGGGTCAAGGACCCTTTAGTTACATTCAATGACTAAACAGTGCCACTTAAGTAGGCGGTCATTTTCTCCTCCGTACAGCAAGTTGTGTAGACCTCAGGCCATCATGTTTAAAAAACTACAGGCCAGGTCTGGTCCAAGTCTATCTTTCCCAAGCATCGTCTCATCAGAGGCTTTTGAATGTACTTGTCTTGATTTCGGTGGCGTTACTAAACTTGAACGCATAGTCTGGCTGTACGCCTAGTTACGGGGCCGAAGTTGGCTCACAAAACTGGATTAGGACTCAGCTTTACGAAGTTTCGAGTTGCTGCCACAACCGCGGATGGTCCAGTGAGGCCACAGTGCGGCGGTGAAGCTAAGCCTCCCCATCCCCACATCCACATGGGAGTGGCCCGTGGCGTTTCTCTAAAGGAGTAAGCGTTTCTGGGGATCCAAATAAAGTTCAGTGTCCATCTGTACTTTTAGGTGATTAACCAGACAAGCTTAAGCTTGCGTACGGCCCCAGTGTTCATTACTGAGTTAACAGCAAAGTTAAAGTCCCTTCGCTGCTCAGTGATCCTACACATTCGTCTCGCTTGGGTTTATCCGTATATTTTAGAAGCCGCAAGCCGTCATTTGCGTTATGACCCATGTAGAGGTACGGAATAAGCAGTAAGTTGTATTGAGCAATTTGTCAACAACAATGGTTAGTGCTAGAATTCAATGTACTTACCTAGTGAGATGCAGGGCAACTTGGGCAACAGGGTTTGCCTAATGTCTGTGACACATCGGTACTAGGAGCTTTCGCGTATACGTAGAAGGAGAAATTTCGTTTTCTATTAGCTATATACAGCTTCTCTGTAAAAGACAAAAAAAAAACGCAGAAAGCTTAGCATGTGCACACCCCACTGCGGCCATCAAACAGCAGTATGTCTGCCCCTAGTTCTGGAGGTATTGAATTTTAATTCGCGGTGCCCGTTTTCTGGAAGTGAGAGAGACACTTCGACTTTACGCTCACTCACTAACTCACTCACTCACTCACTCACTCACTCACTCACTTACAGTAAGGCATGTGAAATCATTGTATATTCAGCCCGAACATGGTCGTGAGTAATCAAAGTGGATGGTTGGGCCAGTTGTTGATACATGATCGAAGTATATATACTACGCGGCAGAAAACATGGACTTGAAAAAGACAAGGACAAGCGCAGTTGTGGAGGCTTTTCCCCGCTCGTGCTTTCTGCCGCGTAGTTTACTTAAATCATGGTGGTAAGTTTGATTACATTCGTGCTATTTGTGCCAAAACCTTAACCTCGTCTTCAGTATTGACTATTATGAAATTTCATCGGCAGCGAACTTATTGAGCCATAGACGACAATCAAGTTTCAAATTGGAGCAAAGAACTTAACATAGCGAATAGAACAAAAACGACAAAAGAACAAGGCCCTGGGATAAGCGCTGACTGCCGAATCAGCGCTCATTAATAGAAAACTTGCATTTCATGCATTCTCAGTTGATCGTTGGCGCTTGCATCATGTTCTTCGATCCTTTGTTGTCCTTGTTCTATTCGCACTGCTGCTTTCTTCGATCTAAATATAACCATCTGAGCCCCATCGAGTATTAACTAAGTCCATTATATCAAGCGCTAAATTCCTGTTAGCAACGACCAACCAGCTGGAGTACCACTACCTTGCGATTATAGCCTAATATACACGAGAGAGAGCACAACTTTAGGACACAAATGGCATCCTTAACGAGACTGCTATACGCTAGCTTCCGCCGCATCACTGCGTACATACACACTTTCTTACACTCTTGCTCAATTACACAATTTTTTTTCGTACACTCTTCCCCAGTCACACGATCGCGTCATACATGGACACTTTGAGCATTTGTCCTCGTTTCCGAAGACTCGCTGGCCTCAGTGACCAATTGTGGTTCTTTTATGCGTTCGTCTAAGTGTAATCGTGCAATGCTCACTGTCTATCTCGTTTATGTTCTAGCTTTCTAGTTTATAGTTTCTGTTCACTTATTCCCAGTATAGGGTACAAACACAGATGCTCGTCTAATTGATCTTTCATCCTGGTTAAACTGCTGCTTTGGCAAGTTGGTTTATTTTAGGATAGATTTACCTGCATAAAAAGACGAAGCACTTTGGAAAAAACACGAACACAGCTCTGATGTGTGTGCGTGTGTTTCATCCTAAGTGTTTCGTCTTTTTACGCTGGTAAATTTTTGCTACCTGTCTGTGTTTTGTCTTTTTTTTCTCTGTACCGTAGGCCTGTGTGAAGACTGTACTTTATTTTTTGTCGTGATTCCATACCAACTGGTTTGTAATTTACTAGACGTAAAAGATTAAGCTGCCGAGCTTAGCGTCATATAGATCGCGTCAGATAACGGAATGAAATGTTGGGCATATGTGGAGTTCGGAAAGGACGCAAGCAAAAGAGAAAAGTCCCCTCACCTTAAAAAAAAATACTTGAAGCATTACCTGAAGTGCATCTTAAAAAAAAAATGCCGCGTTCTTTTCTTTAGCTGTTCGTAGTTCATTTTGGGTGACCTTTTTTGTTTATTGTGACTTCATTTTGCTGCAGGACTTCTGGATGTTGAGTATCTGAAGTAATATCAGTCTGAATCTTTTCTCAACAAGACAGTTACAACAGAACTGACGGAACAAAAATGAAAGTTGAGCAAATATAAACTGAGAAACACGAGTGAAAACATGAATAAAAAACGAGGGACCGCGTAGCGATGAAGCTAGGAACGGAGACAGTAGAAACACAACATTATCTGACACATTTGGAGGGAATAACTTTCATTGTACATATTTCACTTTGTCCACACTAACGCAAATTGGCCGAACGATGCAGAGGCTTGGCAGAGAAGGGGGCGCTGGCAGCCGGGAGAGGTAATCGCTGATGTCGAACCTCGGCTGTAAGTTATCTGCAGTAGTGACGTCAGACGAGGAAGGCACTAAAAGAGAAAAGAAAATGAATAAACTTTTGGAGACACAAATGTGCATTAAATGTAAAGCAGTAAAAAAGGAAATAGAGCGCTCTAAGCACGTAGCGATGAGGCAAAAATCACCCTCATCTCACCTCGCCAGGATGTCTCTCCAGAGAAAGAATAGCACCGCAGGCATTGCCTTATCAGTGCAGCTCATACGCTTCGTACCTGAACGAGGAGACAGCTAAAAGACGCACTCGGAGAGAAAGTGGTGAGGTCCTGTGACATTTTCTATCGTGTATTCCAGGATTCAGCTGTAGATTGGAAAAAATGGCGAAGAAAAAAAAAGGAAGGGGAGGGGGGGGGGCGCTTACTCACTGCGCTTGCACAGGCGGCGCCACGAAGGCGCGCCTCAAACAACCTCCGCGAGGCCACTTTTAATCGCTAACGCTGCAACATGCCTACATAGCAACGATCAAACAACACTATTTTAGTTTAAACATACCTCATTTTTTTATTCGAAAAGATCAATGGCACTACAAAATGCAGAAAATAAATTTTGAGAGAACAATGTATTGATCTGCACATCAGGAATGCTTACAGTAAAAGCTACCCCCAAAGAGTAAAGAGAATGAGCGCAGTTTTTTAAAAAAGCGCCGCCAAGTTTTCTACCTCGTTTAAATGCAAATTGACTCGCTCGACAACAAGATTGAAATCGCTCCGGCCTTCTGAAATCTACTATTGTTCCCCAGAAAGTCTATTTTTGTCCGTGTTAGAAGTAAAAGAAGAACGTCGTGGGTAGAAATCGCTTTTAATTCGAGATGTAAGTCCGGTTAAAAACAAAGTGCAGAAAATTAGACTACATGAAGTGCTTCTACACGTGACTCGGTAAGTGAACGAGGTTGCTTTGAACGCTGTATGTTCAGATTACAGATCATGCCTCCCAATTTTCGCGGGACGCCTGTGACATCTTGCATCTTTAAAATATATACGGGAATTCTATACTACGAACACATCTTTGTTGATCCTCGACTAGGATATATGGCACAGTGTTGATTCTTGTCTTTTTTTAATTAGTTGTAAGGAAGCTTTTTGGTGTTGACGCAACTCTTCTATCTGAAACGAAAAAGAATTGCTCTACGAAAATCATAATCTCGTTAGCCCTGTCACTTTCTTCCATCTCGGCTTCACATGTTCGCTTGATGAATGAATATAAACCCCAAGGTAACTGCTTCATGAAGTTTCTTGTTCACTCGTTGCGCTCTTGTCGATAAAGATACGAAAGCTAGGTTACGAAAATAACATTGAGAGATAAGTCTCGTCTCGCCTTTTGCAAAGCTCTATGCTCTATTCATATTTCGTTCGCCTTTTTTACTGCACCTCTCACTTGAAATCGGAAGCTCTTTCAAGGCATAATCTGAAGTTTCTTTCACCTCTAGAAACGTGACAAAATACAGTTTAAGTTCTCTAGAATTTTCCGTTTAAATTCGAGAGAACACGCTTGGAAACATCTAAACCAAACGACAGATTCGGATCTGTTTGCAGCGTTGTAAGCAACTGTAGTTTTTCAGTTAGGTTTCTACATTCATGTGCTCTGGTGAAGTACCTATGTTAATTAACTGTTTTATCATACTGTTGCAGCCAATCTCAGAAACCATACAGAAATGAAATACGTGGCGAAGCTCTGCTCCTCCATGTATTGTAAAAATCTCTGCTGATTAAAAAAAACATCTTTTTTCCTTTTTTTTTGGTGAACTTATAGGAAGGAGATTTATTTTTAAAACTGTGTATCATTGCGAGTCAGCGCGCTTTGTAAAGGTCGCTTTACTCAGCGTCGTACATATACATTGAACGAAACTATCCCAAAGCTAAGAGATAAAAATCACACTTTAGCTGCAAGTGCGATGAAACGAATGAGCTGGCTACAAATTGTAATGTTATGCGAAGTAAGACTCGCACATAACTATCTTGGATCTGACCTCGAGTAACTCAAAAAAAAATGCTGGTGTGATGGAATACGGTCGCTCCAAGCAGCAAAGTGGTTTTCGTCCTGTCCTTTGGCTTAACGTAACTCTAGTAAAACGTTGAGCGCACAGGAGTTCATAAAACTTTAGAGTTGTCTTCCAATTTCTGTCGGGTGAACACACGAGCCAGGGTTCGTGACCACCTCCTTTTGGTCAGAGTTTGCAACTGCTGCTTGAACGACGCCTCTTCACATCCACAAATTCCGGTGCCCCTTCATGCCCTCTCGTCCAACGAAAGAATAGCGGAGTGTTAACTCTACTTGTGAAGCCTCGCCCGTGGGTCGATGTTATCGCAGGCACCGATCATGCAACCCACATGGCCGGCTCGTTTCACGTCTGCTTCAACCTCGTTCAATGCCAGCGCTTGAGCACTTTGTCATCAAAACATGCGACGTGCGGGGTACAGTTATTGACTTGGACCTAAGGCGGCACATGAAGCCTGAAGGCAATCACCACGGTGACGAGAAAAGCCAGCTGAATGTGACCACATAATTGTCATCGCAGTAATGTCCCGAGAAATTACTGTAATGTAGAGTAAACAAACAATTTCGGATGAGGAAAAGCTGATCTCACGTCATTGAAAGGCAATACTCTCACAATAAAGATTAGAAAGATTTACCCCAAACAAAATCAATCAATAAAGAGAATATTTTCATACACGCAGCTGAAAATGACCCGATATCGAGAAATCCCACTTCCGTCGCGATACGGCCGTAGCGTGGCCTCGCACGAAGGGGGTTCAAGTAGACAAAAAAACCCGAAACATGCCGTATACGTATACGCATACGCAATGCGTATACGTATAGCTCAGGAATGCCGTATACGTCACGGCATTCCTGAGCTTCACGGTGGCCTCCCAAAGGGTTCACGCGAGGATGGAGGGAGAAATTGAATAGCTGCCTTTTCCATCTGATTTATGACTTAGCCGCTAAAGAAACTAAGACAATTCGTCTTTGAAACATCATGTCTTGTTCCCGGAACTGTTCTTCTTGCTACTGTTCTTTACCCCTTGGAGATGTATATTACCGCACTTCTACTTTCCAAGCTTTTCCTCTAAACATATTCTTCGCCCACACTTTCGTATCCCACTCTAATGTCTCCTCAATTCCTTCGGCCTCAACCTTCTTTCCTCGACCTATTTTTTTGGATTTCCCTTTTATTTACCATGATGTACAATTATAAGAGCCTCCATTTTTTCCGTCATGCTGCTACGTTTGTGGTGGTGTTCTCCTAATTTGGGGTAATGAAAAATCTTGTCATCATGATGCTGCTGTTTTGATCTAACTCATTAGATGTTTTAAGCTTTTCATCTAGGTCATTCTCTGGCACCTATGATGGATGAATTTAAGTGTTTTCCGCGCTACTGCACAAAAGTGTAGACTTATTATTATTGCTTTCTTTCTTTTTTTAAAGCTCTCACTAACTTCAAACACAACAAAAATAGTGCGCAAAAAAACGATGGGCAAGTTTTACAAGATGGCAGCATACCCACAGGGTGAATGATGGAGAGTGGGGCGAAGCATCCGTCGATCCATTCATTCTTGCTTCCGTCCGTCCATACGTCCATCTGTGTGACCATCCGTGCGTCCATCCGCCCGTCCGTGCGTGTGTCTGTCTGTTCGTGCGTCCGCACGTCCATCCATGCTTCCACCCCTGCGTTCGTCCATGCATCCGCCCCTACGTCCATCCATGCGTGCATCCGTCCGTGCAGCCATCCGTGCGTCCGTCTATGCATCTGTCTGTGTGTCCGTTCGTCCATCTAGTCAACACTACAAGTACCCCCATCTCACATATTTTCATCATATATTCCTCACATAGAAGCACCGTCATTCAGCGGACATTCCAAGGACTGAACGAGAGGAGGCACACGCACACTTTGTTACGGCTTGCGCTTCGTGTCTACCTCCCATCTTTGACCACCTCGAGTTCATGGTACAAGCTAGTTCACTGTATTCACAGCACTGCGGCCCAACGCTAGCTAAACCTTTCTAAAACCAAGGAGGTTACGCCCAGCGAGTATAACGTAGCAACCCATTTTTGTCAGATAGTGCTCGATGTACATGCCAATGGCTGCTAATGGGGAATCAGAAACAGGAGAATTTGGCTTGTAGTTAACGTGCACGCTGCGAATTTTTTATTGTTCAACAACGCACAGGAAAAATCTCCCACCGGCACCACCTTGCAGGTCAAAGCGTAAGACATGTTACGCACTACTACGAGGGATGAACGGGTGCCGCTTTAAGGAGCTTCGCCCCTGAATTCGCACTATCTTCCTAAAGTTAACCCTGATGGGATACGAAGCAGCAGCGTTGCGTACCGGTGGCATCATGGGTTGCACGGTGCTAACGCGTGTGCTGCGGTGAGCACTGGAACATTCGTTTGGAGCAATGGCTGGAGTTGGCCTTGTGACGCGTACATACATGTTTAAAAGCGCACATTAGGCTCGCGTGAGGTTTATGGCGCGTGAACTGACTGGTCGGCGGTGGAGCAAGCGGAGGCCGTGGCAGCGGCATGTGTGGCGGGTGAACGGACCAGGCGGCAGTTGTAGCCGCTGCGGTGAGAACGCGGCAAGCGAGGGAGAAAGTGACGTTAGCGCGCACTGCGAGGGCAGAGTGACGCCAACGTGCAGCTGTGGCGTCACCTACTTGGCACCACTGCAACACCTCCAGTGAGGGGAACACGTTGCGGCGTGTTCGTACGGACGCACGTACGTACGACGTTACACACGTGAGTCAAAGAGCTGCTAATCCAAAAAATATAGGCCACTTCGCAATTGTGGCGTGAAGCCTAAAGAAAGGGTGGTGCTGACTAGCCTTGTTTCTCTGCGCTTTTTTTTCTCCACCTGTCTTTCTTTTTTGTTCTCTTTTGCAGTTTCCTTCTGTTTTTTCTTACCTCTATGTATCTTTTGTTTGTATCTTCTTTTTATTTTTGTTTTCTCTTTTTATATTTTGCATGAAAACTTCTGATATTTGATGCACTCATAACATCACATTTACGTCACTGCAATTTAATTTGGAGTAATTAAACAAAACTACCTGAAAATACTCTAATTGTCTAACAAAAGCAGGCTCTATGTTCTGTTGCAAATAATAGCTTGACGCACACGTATCACATATATCCTATAAACGAAATATAATGAAAATAAACCTGCTCTTCAAATAGTCCCTAATGTTTGTTCTTAGGCCTGATACCATAAAAATTCGCGAATCTATACAAATTCAGTTTTAAGGCATTGTGGTATTGTTTTCAAATACACTAAACGATTTCAAAAATTACTTGTTAACGTGTACGTACTCTGTCTGAGGCTTCTATTTCGAATATGTAATGTTAAAAAAAGTCCGTAATATTATTTCTTTTTATAGACTTCTTTTTCAATACATAGAATCTGCATTGTTGGCTTGAACTGTCATGAAGTATACTTTGCTTTTACTTTCGTGTTGCCACTCGCTGCGAACCAGGCGCGGAAGACAATGCCAAGCTGTATAACTATACATACATATATATATATATATATATATATATATATATATATATATATATATATATATATATATATATATAGTTTTTATCGCGGTACGCCAAGCGCCTACAGCATGGATCACAGCATACAACAGCTCCGCTCTTTAAAGTGCCCCACACTTCAAACTTACTGCGGAACAGTGCTCTCCCTGTCTGTTCGTTTCTTCGACATTGCTCATCGTCTTTTTCATACTCTATTTCGTTCATTCGTTCAGTCGCTCATTAACAACTAAAAAATGTCTACCAGCCCAACCCTCACTGACTTCCATTTCCTTACATGCTTCTCCCTCTACCAAATGTTTTCCTTTTCATTCGTGATGTTCAACGGGTAACCACGACCGTCGCGCAGCCCTTCTGAGCCGACTTGGCCGTATGACATTATCGCTCATGCCAAACGTGCTTTCTCTTTCGCCCCAGCGGCTGCCGTCTTAGGCTGGGAAGGCTGGATCAAATAAGACATATCTGTTTGTCAGCCGGTCCTATGTCGTGTCAGTAGATGACATGCCCTCCCAGTCCCTGACGCAATCATCAGCGGCTCCACGATGCCGCCGCACTCACACTCTGGCCACTGCTGCCACCACCATCGCTTCTCCACCCATGTTCTTGCCACCTTGGCATATCTTTTCAATGCTTGCCTGCTGTTCTAGTCGCGCAAATGAGTTTTTATTGTCTCAAAAGTTCATCCAAATATTTCCCGCCCACGTGTTTCCTCCTTGCGCGCTCTGTAGACTTGCACGTGTATTTAGAAAAGTAGTATTTCTTATTTAAATAACAGTTACATCGTTACAAAATGAGCAATTTACTGTAGCGACGAAGTTCTCTCCAAGAAGGTAATTTAAAAATTCATAACTATGAGATAAGATTGCGTCACCCTCCTTCCAAATTAACCTATGTTGTTCAAGTACAATGAATATTGCGAGCCGATTTCACTCTTATAATGTGTCTTCTGCAATTCTTGGCAAGTTGTTCGTGCTGACTGTCTTTTGGTTTTTCCTGTTTTAACATGCCGTCTTCACTCATCTCTGAGTGACGACATGGGAACAAACGTTGCATTCTCGTTTCATACAAACGCTGAAGGGTAGGGCGCTCTTGTAAAAAACTATTCTGATAAAAATAAAACGATCAGCATGGCACCCTCAAGGTTAATTGCCTAAATATTCTTCAAGCGCTTTTTTGTTACCTGGCTCCTAATGAAGACACCGTGGGATCATTCATGATACGACGGAGAACTTCCATGTATATTTCTGAAATCGCCATCATAGTAAGAGCTCTATGAAAAGAAATGCAAACACCGGGCACGTTAGTTCATTTCTTTTAGCTCGATGGTGCATGAACAGCACCACCACTATCTTGTATGCGCATGAAATTTTTAATATAGCACCCTATTCTCACTTTTGAGTCTTCAACAAATCGAAGTGCTTCAGTGTCTGCAGCAGGCAGACGACGTTCAGGAAACGACGATACGAAGTTGAACAAATTCCTGAGAAGTCCCGTGAATGAAATTCAAGTCTGCACCCTAGGACACATTTACAGAGACACTAATATACTGGAATTTTTCTCTTTGAATTCGAGCTTTTTCTTCATGCATAATGTTTCATGGCGTCCCCTGACAGGTAAGTATCACTTCAGTACTTACGCATGTATAGCTATGCATTGCTCAAAGGTATATAAAGAAATTATTGATATCATTCAGCTGCATCTCAATATCACTGAAGTACAAGATCACTTCAATAAAAAAAATATTCAAGTCATTATAATACCATTTCAAAGAGTCAGCAAATCAATGGAATGCAAAATGCTTGAATTTAGAATTCATTAAAATTATACGCTACAGAATTAGAACGTCTCTGTCATGCACTGTCATTAAGTGATACGGTGAAGCGACAGGCTCTAATCAACGCCGGTTCTATAGCAAATCTGAAGGTATAATAGATTAAATTGGACTCCGGGTTTTAGAGGTGTGAGTTTGCTCCAGAAACGGAACTGATACGCCAAAAATGTTCTTGGGGGGGCCGAGAAATTGACTCTCTTTGTGAAAATAGCAGAGCACATCAATCAATGCTTACAAAGAAAATAGAAGCACAGGGGGGTGTCTCTGTGAACTATATGTTGTGTCATAGACATTGCTTAAGTAGGACTTCGAAGTAAACAAGGCAGTATTCAACAGCCAGCAGCAAAACAATACACGATAAAAATAGTGCACGCTTGCTCCAAGTTCCAATATCAAATGTAAGCCCTTTTTGGCCAAATGCAATAAAATGAGGGCCCGTGTATTAGTACCATATGACATACTTTAAAGGCTACATATATATATATATATATATATATATATATATATATATATATATATATATATATATATATATATATATATATATATATATATATATATATATATATATATATGTACAATGCCCAAGAGGAAAAAAAGAATAGTGGAAGTCTTTGACTATTATTCACCCTTGTTTCTTCGCACTGTTTAATAAAAAGTATGTGGTTGATGTTTTCTGCACCTAACGTGCTTCTACGGCGCCTTCAGGCTCGGCGCATCAAGTGACGTTGTCGTGTGATGAGATCAGGTACATACGGCATCATGACGTCAAAATTACGTCACAATGACGCCACAAGCCTAGCGCACTTTAACCCCTCACTCGCACTGTCATTTTTTTATTGAATATGTGTGGCTTTTGGTCAGCCGACTGCAAAGTATTTGGTTCCACTCGAGTATTGCGTCGCTTTTGACCGACTTTTGTTACTTGTACTAGTTTCACCACTGCTGTTTACGCCGACGCCACTGACAAGGTCTCGTGACGTAGCGTCTGGTCATGCCAAATTTCGAAAGCTCTTTGAATGATGAGATGGGAAGTTTCGCCTCAATAACTGTCCCTTAATGCCGCCTGACGTTGCCTCCCCATCTATATGTGTTTGAACAACGTCAAACCTGAGGCTACGTGCTCATAAAGACCTATAGCCTCCAAGTCAGCGTAGCAAATAGCCTGCTGATAGGCCTTGGCTATCGTAAAGTAGGCTCTGAACGATGCCACCAAAGCTAACAAAGCATTTGGACGACAAAAAGTGCCGCAGCACGCTGCACACAGATGACCCCGAGGGCCTCGATTTTCCGAAGAAGCTGGAGAACGTGCTTTGTCCTAGACGCTTTCTCATCTTTTCTCTCCATGTGGTATTCGTAATGCTTTCACCTTTATTTCTCCCCGTCTTAGCGTTTAGTCTCGACTGCTCAGGCGCGGTCTACAAAGCGCGTAAACACGTAGAGCAGCTGTAACAGGTCATGCTGAGAAACGGAAGCTAGCTGGAGAGATGGACGCTTTGTCTCAGTGAATAAAAAAGACACGGCTATTGCTGAAGAAAAGCAGTAGTCTACTCGGTACCAAAAATGCAACCACGCTTGAACAGAGAAGTGCGTACACGGGCAAAAAAAAAAAAAACATGGCATAAAACATGCACCAACCAGCCCAACGGCAACTATTGATAAAAATAACAGGTGTGCGAGATTTTGAATGCTTTAGCATTCACGCCCTGACTTCTTTGCTACCCTGCCACGCACTCCTCTTTGATGGGTAATCTTCAAAATTCCCCTAAAAAAAGTCCCACTTGGCGAGTGCTCCGGATCAGATATTTAGGCGCAGTTGATGCTTTGGGGTCATTGTTGGCGAGCAATTTAAGCCAGTAGTGCTCTGGACTTGAGCCTTCACCCGTAATACTTTATGTACATTTCTATCTTTTTTCAGCTGAATAAAGTTTCTTCTCTTCAGATACAAGTGATCAGGCAAGCCGAAGACGCTGCTAGGGCCCGAGGACTCTTAGCTGCCATCTAGAGGAGAGGATACATTTCCTCTGAAGCTTGCCGTTTCGAATAAAGTCGTTTCTCTCTCTCTCTTCTCAGAACCTCTGCCGAGATAACGATGGATGGAAGATAGATTTTGAAAATAAAGCATTTTATTTTCGTGCTGTTCATTGAGAAAGGTGAAGCAAGGAGTACAAAAATGACACCAAATGAACAAAATAAATTCGTATATAACGCGCCTATAAGTTCATTCGACTATTTCACTGTCGGCGACGTAGATAAACAATGCCGAAGCATTACACGGAAAGATAACTGAATAGACGAAAAGCGGTACTCAGAAGTAGTCACAGCGTAAATACGGAAGCGAGGAAGCGAAAAAACAACTATATAAAATAGCGCTGAGTTGCTGAGAATATTGAAACTCTGCGCTCTTTTCTATCCTTGTTTTTTTTTCGCTTCCGAAGTTACGATGTAACTAATTCTAAATTGCGCTATTCGTATGTTCGATAATGTCCAATAAACTTGCCCAAGTTTTCACGCTTCATGACAGGAAAATAGTTAGCGAGCTTCGTTCTCACCATTTGTGAAATCTAAATTGTTGAAATACACAAAGATGTGCGGTGCGGTCCTGACACAGTTGGAAAAAAGAGGCAAAACATATTTTCCTGCTCAAACTCAGTCTCTTATTTTAACTCTGAATTTGAACCACCATGGGCCATCAATAAGTCGGCGGGCTATTTACGGCGCTGTACACTGAATCCTGTTTCCTCTGTTTTATTGTAGTCTCAGTCCTATAATTACAGAATCCTCCATTGCTTCATTTCCGTTTCACGCGAAGTAACCTCGATCGTGCAGAAGAACTTCGCAAACGCACAAAACTCAGTGCCCAATTACGAATGGTTATATCAAATTTGTATACTGTACTGGCAGCATCTTTATTACTCCGTGTGTTGCTGTCAAAACGGTGTTTTATGTATATACTTCTTACATATTGCAGTAAGTGCTAGCCGATGAAGAGCTTCAAGAGCCTTATTTTTTCGCCATCATGCCCTTGGATAACATCAGTAGAGCAAAAAATGAGGGAATAACCAGCTTGAAGATTAAAATGGACATTTTTGTTGTCTGTAGCTTCAGTGTGCGTGTACTTTGTTTCCTTTGCCAACAATGCCGTATAAGGACTTACCCTAACGCGCGCTGATCCACAAAAGTGCCAAGAAGAGTTGTGTCAGTACCATGGTGGAACATCATTTTATGTGTCCTTTATTTTAACAAAGCGACTGGGATTGCAAAAGAAAACCTGAGATGTGCCGTCACTGTGCTTTCTGTAGAGCAGCCGCCTCGGAGCAGCAGTGCTTATCCCAGTCCAATTTGTGTTTGAACGATGAGTGCTTGCTAGTTTTAAACAATAAATGAAGACCGAACAACGCTTCTACGTAGCAAATGTAACCTCAGTGGTTCATGTCTTGTGTGGCATACAATTTTTCAAGTTTAATGCTTGTATGCCTCCTCATTGGCTAAAATTCGCTGAATGCGGCGAATAAGTGCTCGCCTCCTGTAAGTAGTTTGCAAGCTGTCATTAGCTAAGTCCTTACAATAAGCCAAGTAGAGTGTTTCCTTCAACGTTCTAATAAATTATCATTATTATATTATTAATAATAATATTATTATTATTATTATTATTATTATTATTATTATTATTATTATTATTATTATTATTATTATTATTATTATTATTATTATTATTATTATTATTATTATTATTATTATTATTATTATTATTATTATTATTTTTATTATTATTATTATTATTATTATTATCTGGTCTTTTACATACCAAGACGATTCTCACATTTTTAGCGTGCAAATTAAACCTTATCCATGGCAAACGATCACTTCATTTCTCCGGTTTGCTTTTGTTTGGTAGAATCCCTTATATTAATACAGGAGCTATTCATAACGCAACAATGTACTACAAATGTATTGTACTTTTCAGCAAACTTTATATTTACCTGTTACGTTGTACGTTTACACGCTAAACGCACCATTCATGTTACAAATTTACATTTTTGTATATGACTGTTCTTTGGGTCCTGCTATGGCCACCAGTATATACGAACTTTAAAAAAATTCGATGGCTTTGGTTTCTTGGCATAGCTTCTTATACTTTAAATTTTGGTAACGGTAAGCTTCTAGTTTTCTTTTTTGTAAAATATTTATTCTGAGCAGGCACCACATGAAAACCACCACTTCTGAATCTTAAGTGCCTGTATTTCTGTAACGCGAAGGTAACTTTGAGTAACGTCACGCTTCGAAATCTCACCCTAAGTCACCAGCGTTTGGTGCGTGATTACGTAGGAACAGCACCAAAATTTTTCTATCGAAATATTTTTGCTGCTTATAATCTTCCACTTCAACACTTCCGGAAGCAGCAATATGGGAGTAATCAATATCAACAGTATTCACAGCTCACGGGTGCAAACTTAATAACATCATTGTCAACTTCGCCAAATACTAATCCTTGCTTGCAACATCGTTCATCCCAATAAATGGGAAACCTACAGCTGTGATAACAAACAATCTTCGATGTCATTGAAATGTCGTTCGATACTATATGATGCTATCGATTGCAGTCAAAGATTAGAGAAGGTCTTCTAAGTACGTAGAAGCGCAGTTCACTGCAGCCGCACATGATGAATGATGACGCTATTGTCTGCGTGGCGAGACTCGGTGTATATAGGCACTAAGCTGACGTGCTATATGTATGGCATTCCTACACATTAGCTGCTCCAGAGATCACCAGATACGCCCCTGCCACTGATTCGGGGGAACATAAGCTCGTACCGATCGCTCCCCCAGCTCTGACATGCAGGGCAGGATCAGATAACGCTAATGGTGTGATTCCCGAAGTGTAAAGAGACAAACCCAATATTTCGTGCTCCTTTAATGTGTTTCGCCACAGGAGGCATAGCATACAGACATAGGAGGCCTCCCATTCGATTGGGCTATGTTTGCATGTGCCATATGATTGGTGTTACGTCTTTCCGTTCGCAGCGTCAACATTTAACCTACGAGATGTAGCATTACGCCCATAAGAAACCCGTATTGCTCAATGACGTGTTTGAGAAGCTATCGCGGCATCTGATGAAGTGTTTGTGGGCCTTTCACATGCTCCGTAAGCGATGCTCGCGTAGAGCGCATAGGGATATCGTGTTTCGATAAAGAGTGCCGTGTCTGTTGCGAATTACGTAATGTGTAGAGTAACTTTGTACTTCTACTCTGTATATATATATATATATATATATATATATATATATATATATATATATATATATATATATATATATATATATATATATATATATATATATATATATATATATATTAGCTTTATCGTTCAGAGTTCAACCCCCAACTTCAGTGTCAGTGCAAACTTTGCTGCTGCGCCTGAGGGACCGTAGTAGAAAATATCACGGCCGCGAAGGCAAATGCTGTTACGATCCCCGCTTCTCTAGACAGCAGTGACGCTGGTAACAGGTCAACGGCAGGTGTGTAAACGTAGAAGAAGAGCTATCATTTGCTACTCCACTCATTGCGTATGCGCTGATTTAGGATTTTATTTTTATGTTTGTTCTCTAATCAGAATGAGATCGGAGTGTCTAACGTGCCGAAAACTTAAATATCATCGGGAAGAACACTGCACCGATGAACAGCGAAACAACTTTGACCACTCGGAGTTACTTATGGTGCGGTTAAACTGCTATACACCGGCTATTTTGCGTTTCTGCTTCCATGTGATGTGCGGCCGCTCTGGCAGGTAATCTGACCGCCGTCCGCGAGCTTATCAGCAGAGGCTACGCTGAAGCCATTATGCCACCACGAATAATCATCTTCTCAAGTGTTGAGAGGAGTCACTGTGCTCCTGCCCTATGAAGGCTTTTCTTACTCGTATTTTTCCGAAATAAGAAAAGACAGTAAACACAAAAGTTGCGCCTTTTGTTTATTTGTTCAAATCTTAAAGAGAAGGAATTGATAAGCAAGGAAGGGTGCTGATGGACCAGCTATCGACTACACAATAAATGAGGCATAGCGTGCGCGATGTGCATGTATTGCATTGCATGGAATTTCCAGAGATGCACGCTGCTTGGTTCAATGCGCAATTGATAACACGTGGTTCATAAAGATTTCTTACGGCTGTGAGCCAGGTTTCGCAGCTGCTAGCCAATAATGGAAGCTACGCGGTGACCTACACTTGCAATGTGGCTGCTCCTGTGGCACCCTAGTAGGAATGGCATGTCACATGCTGTTTACACGCACCTTCTGGCAGGCTAGTAGGTTCATAGCTCTTGAACGTTTTTAAACAGCGTGAAGGGATAAAGACACGAGTAGAAAACACATTGAACACAGAACACTGCGTTCGTGCTGTTCTGTGTTTTCTTACTCGTGTCTCGGTATTTCGCGTGTTTGATAACGTTTACACATGTTGTCTACCCGTCTGTAAACGCCAGCCGTGTTTTGATGAGATTTTAAAATAACCTTCTATCACGCGCCAGTGAAGATTGTCTGTCTGGAGAGACGAAAATACATTCAACTGAGAACGTCATTTTATATGTGAAGCATCTTATGCAGGGGGCTGTTGCCCGTCACTCCCTCCTCCTGTGGCGTCCACAACCCAACAGCGCATGCAAGTCACCTCCCCCTTTCTCTCTCTTCTCCTACGATCCCACCTATCGTCCTCCCAAGTCGTCGGCGACGGCAACGAGATGCTTCCTGAGTACAGGTGATCACATCATAGTCGTTGATCATCGGCCTGGCGGCGTTCCAAGTTTCCGTGCGACGGAGCACGCCTGGTTTGGTCACCTCCGTGGCTTTGGTCAGCAAGGAATCACGTTCGATGTCTTTCGCGTGTGCGTTGAGGAACCGGCTGTTCAGCAGTGGTATAGGCATGATGACCAGCAGAGTTGGTCCGTGACAGCATTCACGGCAGTGGTCACCGGCAGCGTTAGTCATGTAAAGGCTCTGTATGTTGGTGCACCTGCTTAAAGTTACGTAAACGAGCTTCTTTGGATGCAGCTTTCCACCTCCCCACGCTTCGTATCCACACATGGTTTCCCTTAGCGAGAGATGGCGTAGTTTTTGTAAGGCACGAAGGTTTGCTGGATAATAAAGGCCTACACAATTTGATATTGAAGATAAAAAGGCTATAAATTAGTTTCGCTTACGTTTGAAGAGCTGTACGGGATCATCTTGAAAATCTTCTAGCGTACGCATGAGTCGGCAGAAAATGTCATGCTTCTTTAGACTCATTTAAGAAAATATTTTATGCACTTATAACTCACTTGAACTCAGATTCACCAAAATTTTCTTTTACCAGACTCACTTCAACTCTACTGACTCTTCAAAATTTTCTCGTCCGGGATCACTCAGATTTACACTCACTGAACTATTATTCACTCGGGATGCTTCATACTCAGGTTCACGCCTCGATACCAGTTTTTGCCAGCTGAGTGTGTCATCTCATGAGGGAGGTAGCCGACCAATTCACGTGCGTTGTTTTATAGAATCTTAATACGATAAAGTTCGCGAACCAGCTAATTTAACGCTGTTACACTTTCAGCTATAATAGCACTCGCTGGCTGGATTTCGTGCCGACTGGTTGTGCCCCTGCGATCTCCGATGACAGCGCAGCTCTGTCAGACTGGTTCGCCCTACGCCATCTCCCGACGCCGACAAGAGCTCTCGCCGAGTGGTGCCCCGTCCTCGGACTCCTGCAACAGTGTCCATCTTTCCTATCTTCTCCTTACTTCCGTATGCGAATGTCCCAGCGCCTCTCTCTCTCCTTCTGCTCTTTCTACCTCTATGCCTTTTTATCCCATCCTTTTAATTCCTCCTTACCCCCATCCCTCGTGAGCTACTGTTTAGGTGTCCTGCCCCTGAGAGACAGTTACGGGGCTCACTTTTATCTTCTTTTTATTTAAGAATCACTTACCACTAGAGTAGCCTCCTTTTTAAAGGTAGCATATCTGAGAATGCCGAATATAATTGTGAGCCAGGTGAAATGTGCCTGAAACTAAACAAAATGCGCAGTCTTTCGTGCCGTTTTTCTTCACATTGCTCATATTTTTCAATGCCTCACTTTTAAATACAGTACTGCATCATCTGTCCTCATAATTGTGGTAAGCTCTGCCAGTTTGCAGTGGTTAATTGCAGAACAGAGCAGAAAAAAACTATACAACACGGAATGTTGGAGCACTAATAATACTGCTCTGCCACCGCTGTTGCGGTATATGCATTGCAATAGAGTACTGAAAGAGAGAGAGAGAAAAGCAAAGTAGAAGACACTAAAGAAGACATTAAGAAGCACTGCAACCTTCTTCATTGCTTTGTCAAGCGTTTTTTTTTTTAGTGCAGTACCACAATGCCCCTGTGAGTTTATCAACACTTTCATCTAAGTGCTTTCCGGCAAATGTATTTCAATCAAACAAGAGTGTGTTGCATAGAGCTACGCGTTAGTCTGCGCGTTTTGCAAATTTACCACACTGTGTTTGCGTTAAAAAATAGCACGCTATATTTTGTTCTAAAGTTTAATCATTAGCGTCACCGCAAAACTGTGAGTTGCAGTACTTTGAATTTCCTTCAACAGAGAAACAATAATAATAATTATTATAGGAGTGTCATAAAGGTCATATATGAAGCACAGGCTGCACAGCTGTGTTATACGTTCTTTTTAGTGACCAGTCGGACTTTTTGTTGCACTAGTGATTTCACTTACACGTCTGCAAACGGGGAAGGTTTTTAGTGATGCAGACTGCTCAAGACTTATTCCCTATATGGGGCGTGTAAGTGCTTCGTTCTGCTCAAAGATGGATGAGATGGTTCCTCTGAGGTGAAAAAAGTATAGAAGAGGCAGTGAAGCGAGTTGAGCCTTGTGCATCCTAAAAAATTGCCAAGTAAAAAAAAAACAGGTGGAAGGAACAAAGAAAAAAAGGATGACGAGGTGGTGCTACTTTGACTAAAAGGCAGCGAGTTATAAAAAAAAGAAGAATTAGGAAGAAAAGTGCCTCGGCTTATCATCACTTAGTTAATTTTCCTTCCCTTTCATGAGGTCCGTGAATAATTCAGTGACCTTTACTGGCGCAACAGCACCAAGAAAGTGCTTTGGTCTACTTTGGTCCCATGTGGCCTATGTCACATGTTCTTCATACTGACGGGTAATGATGACAACCTTCAACAACTCCTCGTTGCGGGTGAAGTAACGATTACAATGAAAGGACACAGTAGATATTTAAGGGCAACGCCGAGCAGGATACTTGCCGAATAGCCACCACACCCATTACACTCAATACGACATAGTTAACTTGAACCTGGTGTAATTTTGCGCAGTTTTTCAAGAATGGACAAAGGCACATACACAAGCTCGAAGGTACCTTCGTTTTGTCCCGTCTACCAAACATACGTGCTAAATAACTTCTGATATTCATAATGGAATAATTGGAAGCGCAAACCAATGGGACAACGTTGGTTTGCGCTTCCAATTATTCCATTATGAATTTCTACCAACTAGCCCGCCTGTCAACCCTACTGCAACTTCTGATATGTCGCACCAACAAGGCCAGAAGATATATCCCTAATCTCACCAGCTTACATACTTTCGCGCTACACTTCAACTATAGAATTTCATACACGTACTACATCCATAATGTATGAATAATAAATGATTGTATGAATGAATGAATAAATAAACAAATAGATAAATCAAGAAAAACTCAGTGCTTATTTTCCCCATGTGTGCATGCATCTTCCCTGCTTCTGAAGGCCATTACTTCAGCAAGTGATAAATTATCCTCGCGTACCGGATTGTTTTTCAATGGACAGAATGAAAGTGTTTGAAAGTCTGAAATTTCTTGTAAGCTTTTAGGGCGTTCAGAGCATGTCTCATTTTCATCTGCGTTTTCTTTTTTTTCCAAATGTCATCTGTTCGAACGCGTGCACTAAACTGTTTTGCCGTGGTGTGCTGTTATGTAAATAGCAAAACATTTCCTGTGCCTGAACTCGTCATCATGCAAGAGTATCTCTTATTCGTTTCACTGCCCCGCCGTATTTATTTTTCTTCTCGTCACAACACTGTACAGCGGCCAAAAACTTGTTTCGCGAATTACAAGTTATGTGTTAAGCGATCTTAATGTATCGCCGTCTTTCTGTGCTGTTCAAGTACGAATTGCGGGAAAAAAAATGATTGCCTATACACAATTCGCTTTTCGCCTTCGTGCTTGCTCTACCGTAATTTCAGTCAGCAGCATATTAAAGGGTTTCTGTCGCCTACCATATATACTTCCCGCTATTTTGTCAAATATGTCTCTCAAATGTTTTTCAGGAATGGAAGAGGCTGAGGAGTGATCTGAAACAGAAGTGCGCCATTTAGAGCACAAAATACATTGAGATGACGTATTATAAACTTATTAATGGCACTTAACAACACTGCCCTTTATTGCAGTGGATGCTTCATACGAACGCCCACATAGTACGCCAGAGCTTGTTTTTCATTTTACATGAGTGATGCCCTCGATGTGGTGAAGCTTGGGCGTTCTGTTCTCCCTCATAGCACTTGAGGCCACCACCGGCAGCAGCCAAACGGGTAAACCTCTGTATCTTTCTCAACCTCCCCGTTTCTCCAAGCCTGATTCATTTATTTTCTTTTCCAGCATTACTTCCTACTTACACCTCTATCTTCCATCCACTCTCTGCCTTCATCACACACGTCAGAATATCGAGACCAATCCTTGCCCAGATTTCCGGTTTCACAACGTCGACTGTCAACTCTTCCGAAAAACACTGGGTATAAAAAGAAAACTTTCGCTCGAAATCAACATGCCAAGACCACTATGCATGTCTCTTCAAGGTGAAACACCAATCACTTGCAATGTGCTCATTTTATTGCGAGCAGCTAAAAAGACCGAGGTTGAGGAAAAGAAAAGACACAACTTCTGCAAATAAATAGTTGAGAGCACGACTCAGTGACAGCAAGAGCACCCACAAAGCAGACGCGATCCACCGCAGTTCATCTTCCTTGCCAAAGTGAATGCGAACGCTGCACGTCAAAGCATGCCTTTGACCAAATCATAAAGAAGGGAAAAGATGAGAGTGTTACGGGAAGGCTCGAGCTACCTTCTGCATCCGTAGATAAATTTCTTGTCGACCGTCGTACGCCCACGACGCCTTGCAGCTTTCGCCTGCTGCATTAAATTTTTCGTGCCACACGTGTCGGAAGTATTCATAGGGGGAGTAACTTTCCGAAAATGGTGCCATTGTAATCGCGAGGTGGTGTCGTTTTTAAAGCCACGTTCACTCGAATCTACTCGAGAAGCTGTCACATTTTGCTGCGAATATGTTTTTTTCTCTTTCCTTTTTCTGTTAAAGCTTCAGCGCTGTTTCTCTTTACTCGACCAATGAGTTCCTTGGAGAAGAAGGATTCCTTGAAGTTTTTCTATCTAATTTAGGCAGTGACGTACGCCTTCTGTCAAGATCCAAGTTATCGCTGTGTTTCTTTTCTTTCGATAACTAAGTTAGAGTGAGCACGTCATCTTCCTTATCGCAACACCTTAGCTCTTCATTATCTCTTTTACTTTCCAGAGTAATTCATTCCAAAGATGCACAACTCTTCTTTAGGCTGACACAGGAGTGCAATGTTGTCTTTTAAAGTACGCCTACAGTAGTGATTTTTTTTAGATTGTTCCTAAGCCAGGCAAACTTCTCTGATATGCAGAATGTTATGAGTGACTTTCTTTGATGCATTTGCTAATTCAATATCTAGATTTCAATCGAGCGGTCACAACACGGTAGAATGAAACTTCGCTTTGCCTAAGGCACGCTCTCTCACGTTTCAACAGGTGGATAGTTTTTTTTTTGTAAAAGGTGCACTTAACATCGCAGGCGTGTGCACGACAAGGACACGGGAGGCGCCCCCGCTCACCCGCTCGCCACACTCAGTCACCTGAGAGAGGGAGGGGGCGGAAAATCTGCCCCATACCTTTACTCAGTTTGACATGTCCCACCCCAGCTTGAAGTGTGAGGTGACAGCTTTGCACTTTTTATCATGCAGATAATGGCGGCTGAGGGACATCGACGTTGCATTCCAGGAGCTGCTTACTTCCCACGAAAACCAACGACCGAAGGCTGGCCGTGGTGGGCAGCCCGTCATAGCTTCACTTCCACTTTCGGATCCACTACGAAGTCTGTTCTAGTTCGAACATGACCAACGGTAAGGTGAGGGGGAAGGGTATGACTGCGATTGAACCTCGCCCCATCCCCTTTGGATGTGGAACCATGCACACACATACGCTTTCTTGTTTGCTTATCATCTCTACTGTGCTATTTTACGACGGCTGCGAACTGGCATCTCGTGATGTAGCTGTCCACTGACTCTTTTCAAAGCAGGAAGCGGCTCTTCATATCTGAAAAATTTTCATTCTATGTTGCCTTCTATCACAAACAAAAAAAGGTGAAATTGCACTAAGTCAAGCAAGGCTTGAATAGGCGAAACTGCACGATCTTACATACTAATATGGTGACCTATTGGTTGTTGCAAGGCGTTCTGAGTAGGTTATGCAGTTTCAAGGTTTTTCAAGGTTACTTCTCAGGGCGCAGACAAGCTCGGGCTAAACAACATAGAGTCACAAACACGACTAGGATATCGAAGTGATGAGAGACCTGCAATATATATATATATATATATATATATATATATATATATATATATATATATATATATATATATATATATATATATATATATATATATATAAGACAGCTTCGCATGAGTTGTGCCAAGCTTGGGGGAAGTGTGGAGGTGGGCAACCTTCTTTGTGCTTCTCTTTTGCTTTCCTTTTTTATTGTGTCCTTTTTCTCACTTGATTTATATCAATTCTTCCTCTATAATAATTTATCTAGTTTCGTTTCTGTTTTTCGTTCTATTTTTCTTTTTATGTCACCCAGTTTCGAGCTTGCTTGCCCTTTTCTTTTTGTATTTTATACATGGAATTGCCTGTGTTACACTATGCGCGCTAGGTATTTTTTGTTTCTTTTTTATGCCAATAAGTGACAATTATTAAGGCACTCGAAGAACAAGAGGAAGAAGACCTCTGTTTGGAGCAGGCACATGCTCATAATGTTACACAGGTCGCGTTATGCCAAGTGACGACTACCCCGCACTACGACATACTGGAGCATACGACAGCATAGGACCATCCGGCCCCGTAAAGTGCTCGGCACTCAGAATATCTGCCACACCTTGCCAAAGCGTGAATTGCATGAATAAAGTAGCTACCTCCTACGGCGTATGACAAGCACAGGAGCTCTTTATCCAACAGTACATGAGCGAGCACTCACACATGCCAGGTGCTCACTCATTGTGCTTTGAGCCACGATAATTGTACTTGTATGGTCATTTTTACCATTATCAGTCACAGTTGTGCAAACTGAACATTACATCTAGATCTGCTGACATGTTGCGCCAAAAAAAAAAAAAAAACTCATCGCTCGCGTTACGCAACACGGGTGAACATCATTGAGGTACCTCCTAGTTTGACCGATGTAAGAAGCGCCGCATGACTTGCATACACTTTATTGTGTTTTAACTGGCATACACTTTATTACGCGTGCGTGTCACCCCTTTCTTGAGACACGCAAACACCTAAAAGAGCGTTGAAGAAAATATTCATACAGCTACTTACATCGTGTGATGATGGTTGAGGGATCCAAGAATTCTGGCCTTCGTATGTGCGCCTACTCAGCACAAACACGAGAGAGAAAACGTCTGAATAGATAGGCATATTGAAAGTTACGTATGCTTTCTCAAATATGAAGCTTAGCCAAACGTATATATGTCCAGGACTTCCGTGCACTCTACATACTGTCTAGTGGTAGACAACCAAGAATGAAAGTAGCCTCGACCAATGCAAGAAAAAGAAACACAAGAGCAAGAGGGGTGAGTGACTGTGAGAACATGCTACGAAGTTGTGGAATTCCCGATTGTCAAAAGCTGGTAACTATGTTTACATGACTTGACGTTGCCCAAACGCTGAAGGAAGTACCCTATGGTTCTGTGTTGTAGCTGACGTACGCTCTCAATGTTGTCATGGTACATCGTAACTGCAACTTGTAGATAATGGCACACAAGGACGTAAAACTGCTTCAAAGAACGGCAATACGACTTTATCGTTTTCCCTGCAAGTGCATCTTCATTCTCTTTTTAACAGCGGCACATACAAGCCTGCCAGCATCTATGGAAATAATAATTGCAGAACGCGTACTAGTGGCATTACCCCCCTTCCCAAAGAACATCGTCCCGATGTCACAACATAATTACCAGATGAAAAGAAAACAGATACGATAAGCAGTACACAAGGGGGTGTTCACAGTCACTGTGAGTCTACTCAAAGGAGTTTGACGAATAGTCAGCGTTGGTAGAACGGTTTCATTCTCGAAACATGGACGACGTGTGGCTGTTGTGAACGGTGGGATCAACGAGACATGTCCTCGTCAAGAACCTCGTAGTTCACTTCGCTGAAACGACGGAGAACTCTATAGGGACCAAACGGCGGTGTAACAACTTTTCCGACCGGCCCCGTTGTCAAATGGGAGTCCACAACCATACTTGTTCTCCGGGCCGGTAAGAGACATCGCGACGACGAGCGTTGTACCGCAGCGAGTCGATGCGTTGTTGCTTATAGATACGTTCGACTGCAAGATTACGAGCTGCGTCTGCCAGTCTGCTAAATTCGTTCGTCTTGACACTAATCTGGTGCCTATCTGGTAGAAGCATGGCATCCAGCACTGTAGTGACCTCCCTGCCGTGAAGCAACCGGAATGGTGTGAATCCAGTTGTTTCTTGCACAGTGATGTTGTAAGCGAACGTGACGTAAGGGAGGATGTCATCCCAGTTTTTGTGGTCTTGGTCAACGTACATGGATAGCTTGTCGGTGATCGTCTTGTTTAGCCGCTCTGTAAGGCCGTTGCTTTGTGGGTGGTATGAAGTAGTTTTTCAATGTACTGTGCCGCTAGGCTGCATGACGTCTTGTATCATCCGGGTGGTAAAAGCTGTGCCACGATCAATTATGACAACTGCTGGTGCTCCATGTCAGAGGACGATGTTCTTCATAAAAAAGAGGGCAGTCTCAATCGCGGTGCCACGTTGTAATTCCTTCGTTTCGCAGTAGCGCGTCATGTAATCAGTAGCGACTGCAATCTAGCGGTTGCCGTCACGATACTTGAAAAAAGGTCCGAGCAGATCCATGCCAATTTGTTGGAACGTTAGTGCCGGAGGAGCGATGGGCTTCAAAAAGACCGCTGGGTGCTGACGCGGTGCTTTATGACGCTGGCACTCGTGACATGTTTTCACGTAATGCTTCACCTGTCGATTGAGCTTGGGCCAGTAGTAGTGTTGGCGAATCCGGGCCAAGGTACGTGTGAATCCTAGGTGGCTTGAGAAAGGCTCATCGTGACAGGCGGACAAGACATCGGCTCGTAACGCTGGAGGGACGACGAGCTGGTACTCAGTCGCACAAGGGTTGAAGTTTCTTTTATAGAGAATATTTCTGCGAATGCAGAACGATGATTGGGAGCGGGCGAATGCTGGTGGTGGATGCGGCGTACGGCCTTCAAGATATTCGATGAATTGCCGAAGCTCGCAATCATTTTTCTGCTGTTCAGCCAAGTCGGATACACTAACGCGCAGAGAAAAGGGCCATCGAGATCGTGATCACCTGATTCTGTCGTAAAAGGAGCTCGGGAAAGGCAGTCCGCGTCAGTATGCTTCCGGTCAGACTTATACACGACTGTCAAATCGAACTCATGACTGCGTAACCTCCACTGGACAGACGTCTGGAAGGGTCTTTAAGGTTCGCCAACCAGCAGAGCGCATGACGATCGGTAACAACTCTGAACGGGCGACCATACAGGTACGGTCTGAATTTAGCTATTGCCCAGACAACAGCTAGGCACTCCTTTTCAGTGGTTGTATTATTCGCCTCCGCACATGATAAAATCCGGCTTGCATAAGCAATAGGGCATTCGATGCCGCCTTGCCACTGGACGAGGACTACACCAAGGCCGATTTTACTTGCGCCTGTGTATAGTTCATTGTCGGCATCTTCGTCGCCGTGTCCGAATAAGGGCTCATCCTGGAGACGCTGCTGCAGCTCGGAGAAAGCGCGTCTTTGCTCAGGGCCCCACACGAAGAGAACATCTTTTTTGTCAGACTAGTGAGCGGTTCCGCAATGTTTGCGAAATTTGGCACAAAACGTCTGTTGTATGCGCAGGGGCCTAGAAATCGACGCACATCACGTTTGTTTGCAAGTGCTAGAAAATCTGCGACAGCCAATGTTTTGTCTGGGTCCAGCCGAATACCATCCTGGCTAATAAAGTGGCCGAGGAACTTTATTTCGTTGAAACCAAAATGACAACTTTCTGGTTTCAGTTATAGGCCGACCATGCGAATTGCAGCAAACACAGATATAAGTCGATGCAAGTGCTGCTCAAACGTTTGGGAGAAGACAACGACGTCGTCTGAGTAAACAAGGCATGCTACCCACTTGAGACCGGAGAACACTGTATCCATCATCCTAAGAAATGTCGCATGAGCAAAACAAAGACTGAAGGGCAGCACTTTAAATTCGTACAGACTATCAGGCGTTACGAATGCTGTTTTCTCTCGGTCACGTTCATCAACTTCGATCCGCCAGTAGCCACTGCGTATATCCGTCGAGGAGAAGTATCGGGCGAATCGGAGGCGGTCTACTGAGTCGTCGATGCGCGGAAGAGGATAAACGTCTTTCTTTGTCACTTTGTTGGGTTTGCCGTAATTGACGCAAAATTGAAGAGTGCCGTCCTTCTTCTTTACTAATACGACGGGGGACGACCATAGACTGTTCAAGGGTTGAATTACGCCATCTTCGAGCATCTGCTTCACTTGAGAACGTATTGCCTCTTGTTTTTTTTGTGATACTCGGTAAGCGTGCTGACGTATAAGTCATTCATCATGGTCTGTGACAATGTGGTGCTTTACGGTTGGCGTTTGCTTTATCTTGGATGTAGACACGAAACAGACGCTAAAAATGCGGAGGATACAGCGGATTTGCTCTTTCTGCGCACATGGCAGCTTCGGATTGACATCGACTGTATCGGCTTCCGCGGTGTCACTTTTAACGGCTGCAGAAATCGGGGCTATCGTTGTACACACTTCATTGTCAACGGATTCAAAATGAGCGATAGTTGTTCGCTTGGCCAAATGTTGGTATGCTTCACTAAAATTGGTGACCAACAACTCAGTCATCCCACGTTTAAATTGAATTATGCTGCGGGCAACGCAGATTTCCTTAGACAAGAGCACCAAAAAATTAGCTTCAGCGATGCCACTACTGTCATGATCTATGTCGCCCTGTACAGAACGAACATACTACGGAAGTGTGACGTTGTCGTCGACAATGCGAAGCGCTGTCTTCTGCGGGTCAGTATCTCTAGGCTTCGGACCATAGTCGTCAGCAAACGATATGAGGCAGTCTCGAATATTTATAACTGCACCGTGCTCGCTAAGGAAATCTATGCCAAGGATAACTTTCCGGGAGCATTCGGAAAGCACAACGAAAGAAGCAATGAACGTCGACTCGCAGATTTGCAGCCTTGCGGTGCTTCTCCCGATTAGTGTCAAGAAATGACCACCTGCTGTCCGACGGTTTGGTCCGTGCCCCCAAGGAGTCGTAACTTTCCTGAGTTCAGTCACAAGTTCAGCGCTAATAACTGAGTAGTCGGCGCCGGTGTCGAACAGAGCAGTTACTGGATGGTTGTTGACAAGAACGGCAATGTCAGCAGAAACGGGTTCGTCAGCGATGTGAGGTGTCGGCTGAAAGGAATCGTCGAAGATCGGCGAATGGGTCGTAGGAGGCTGTTTTCACGATAGCTTAACAGCGGTCCCACCCCCGGAGGCCGCTTATTTTAGTTTCCCCGGCGTGGACTTGGGGACCTATACCGGATCGTCCCTCTACAACACCTGCGAAAGTAGAGTATTGATTCGAGAGCGTAGAGCGTCGAGGAGACGGAGAGCGTGATTGGCATCGCTGAAGATTCGGAGACGGTAGACTTGCGAAGTATTCTGCGATAGCGCGGGGTCGTTCATCATCCCTGGGCCGACGAGCGTCTGGCTAAAATCCAGGTAGGCCCATCTGCCTGTACGAGCACTCCCGGCCGGTACAAGTGACCAGGCTCACCACAGTGGCATCAAAGTGGCGAATTGGCGGAAGCACGCCACACGCTACATTTCCGCACATCAGGTCGCGGATTCTCATAGTGTGTAGAGCCCGAGAAGTACTGCGGCATCTGCAAGCAAGTCGGTCCTGGGTTTTCATAGTGCGGCATGCCCGAGACGTGCTGCGGCGCCTGCAGGCTGGTTGGTGGGGGGAAATAGCCGGCTGCCGGTGAAATAGTGCGTGCAGCTTCCACATACGTTAGCAGAGGTGCTTCAGTTGGAGGCGGCACTAATGGTCGTACCAATTGCTGAACATCTTCACGGACGACGTTTGTCAGAGCAGCCACTTGAGGCTGTGAGGGCACTGCGCGAAGCTTTTGCAACTCGTCGCGTACAATGCTACGGACTAGCTCTGCAAAGTATCTCACGCGCGTGACGTCGGGTGTCACCAAGGGTGCCGACAGACATGCAAGGTTCTCGGACCGCTCATACTGCGAATACCGCTGTCTTAGCATTCACTCCATTGTTGTGGCTTCACGGAGGAATTCCGCCACGGTAGCTGGTTGATTTCGTACAAGTCCTGCAAACAGCTGCTCCTTGACACCCCGCATCAGAAAGCGTACCTTTTTGTCTTCCGTCATTGCAGAATCAGCTGGACGGAACAGACGAGACATCTCCTCAACAAACACGGCCACGCTTTCATTTGGTCGTTGTTAGCGAGAATTGAGGAGACGTTCTGCTTGTTCTTTCCGGTCAGCGCTTATACGTGTTCCGCAACTGAGTGCAAAACACTGTCCAGGTTGTCAGGGCATCCTTGTGGTTCTGAAACCTAATACGCGCTGAATCCTCTAGGTAGAAATAGACATACCGCAGTTTCCGGAGCTCGTCCCCCTCGTTGGCGATGACGACTCCATCGTATTGGTCAAGCCAGTCTTCAACGTCTTCATAGGGCTCCCCATGGAAGGGCTTTGGGGTTCGAGGGGATGGTGGTCATGGAGCTCACAGAGTCGCGGTCTGTTCAGTCTGGCTTGCAGATGTCGCATTTGCCATGGTTCTGGAGCGTTCTGGAAGAGGGCCGAATTGGGGTGGTAGGCCTAGTTGCCACTGACTGCGTCGAAGGTTGGCTGTTTCTACCAAGGCGTCGATGTTGGGGCTGAGATCTTCCTCGTGGTAACAGTGCATAGAATATTACCCAGCACCTCCACCAGTGTCACGTTACACCGTAACTGTAACCTGTAGATAATGGCACACAAGGACGTCAAATTGATTCGAACAACAGCAATACGACTTTATTGTTTCCCCTGCAAGTGCATCTTCATCTTCTTTTCAACAGCGACACATACAAGCCTGCCAGCATCTATTGAAATAATACTTGCAGAACGTGTACTAGTGGTAATATTCACCAAAAGCTGCTTTGCCTTGAGTTAGGAGTAGTTGGGATAATGAATAATGACGCACGTGCGTCATGAGTCAGTTATACCTTAAGGTGACGCTGGCGTTAGTGAGGTACCTTACATTGCGTACTCCTTGTGTAGCATGTGTCATCGATCAGTTGTGAATTTGGTGAGTAACGCATATATTTTTCGACTTGCATGCCAGCGAAACATCATTGGGACGATACTTGAACCTAAACGTCACCATCGCCCGCACCATGAGTTCAGTTAGAAAATTCATGTATGGCGAAAGGTTCAAGTGTAATTCCTAGTAAGTAAGCACAGTTGTATCCGTTGGAAGCACTGGTTAAAGTTGTAAAGTCATAACTGAACGGTTATGTTGAGGAAGTGCTGCAGTAGCATCAGTAAATAATCCCATTTGTATAAATACTGAAGTAAAGCGTGGGATTCGGCCAGTTGGTATTCCATTATTAAATTACTCAGTTTAAGCACTTTTAGAAAGAAGCGCTGGTATTCGTATTTTCTGTGTGCGTTGTCTAAGTTTTTGCTCTGAGCAGTTCAGTAATGCATGAACACGATGGTTGGCCAGTCAACAAAGTTTGGCAAGCGGGTATACATTGTGGGTAGAGACTATACGTATATATTACAAAATGGTCAATCACCATCAGGAAACGTAGACACGAACACAGAGGAAGAAGAGAAATCGGCAATATTTCACTCTAATATCAATACTTATTAAAAGTAGCAAGACCTCGATCATAAGAGAACAAGGAAATATATTAATGTTTGAGCACAGAAAATGGAAGCATGGGTCACATTAAAATTTTTATTGTAAACAAGGCTTCCGTTCTTGGTGCCGAAACCTCTGATATTTCTTTTATTCTCTTGTGGTCGACGTCTTCGTCTTTTAACTGCAAAGCATTTCTTAGCGAAATTCGGCGACTTTGCGCGCATCTATCTATCTATCTATCTATCTATCTATCTATCTATCTATCTATCTATCTATCTATCTATCTATCTATCTATCTATCTATCTATCTATCTATCTATCTATCTATCTATCTATCTATCTATCTATCTATCTAAGCCACCTACGACTTATAGCTCTCCTGGCCGTTTCGATTGCGGTATCGATACCAAACTTGGTGTGGCATAACATGACTGTATGAAGAACATATTTGACAAGTGCTAACATAAAAACCATGTCATGAATGTCATGGTTTGCATTTCATATTCCTGCTGCTCTTGCGGTGGTTTCATTCGCATGGCAAGTTGCGAAACTGGTATGTTGCATGTCGAACACAAGCGACAGACCCTAACATGATAAACATGAGATGCGTGTCATGTAACAACATGACTACATGCTACGCTCATAATGCGCTCGCTACCGTTTCGATAGCTTCACATGCACCAAACTCGATATTACGCGACGCGAACAGACGACATAGGTAAATGACTTATACGAACATGATAATCATGACATGCGTGTCATGTAACAAGGTGACAACATGCCACTCATGATAAGCTCGCGGGCGTTTCGCTAGCTTTAAATATGCCAAGTTTCGTATTACGTGACGTCAGTGGATGACGAAGGTATGTGACTGGTGTAAACATGATAATCCTGACACGCGTGTCATGTAAGAACATGACAACATACCACACTTGTAGCGTTCTCACGGTCGTTTCGCTAGCTGCACATATACCAAATTTGGTATCACGTGATGTGAATAGATGACGAAGGTGAATGACATATTCAAACATGATAATATAGACACGGAAGTCTTGTACGGCATAACTTACCTCCACCTCGTAACTTTGTGCTGATTTTAAAGTGACATATCAACCTTTCTCATTCGTGCTTCTCGTATCATAGATTCCCGCTGTCCGAGGAATCTGCCAATTTTTATTCAATCGTTCTTCCAGACCCCATGGGCATCCGTCGTAGCCTTGATTTTAAATCATGCTTTCTCAGCAACGCACCTCTTTAATACGTGAAGTCTTTAACATGGGTCATCTAATCAGATTATCAGGCATATCTTTTTTACTGCGTTTTTAGAGGAGGAAGAAGAAGTTGTCACAGAGAACACGTGGCTGATCGCTCGAACACGCAAGTAGCTGGTCGTGCTTGCTCTAGGGTTTTGGCCAAAGTTTGTGTAGTGGCTGTGGTTTCTTTGTCTTTATTAGGTGTTCCTATAGTGCTTTTACAGCTAAGTAAGCGCTTTTAGCGCTAGAAAGTTCACTTAGATGCAGTTTTCTTCACCTGGACCAGGGGCTTGCCTCTGGTCTGCTTCACTTCCGCCACAGGAAATACCAGTGGATCAGTTTCTACGCAACGGCATTCCCGCAGTTCCTGTGGCCCTCGTCCCTAGCAATGACGGCTTCATACGGATGAAGAATCCGAAAGTGATCCAGGCGGAGCTTAAAGCTGCGACGTCTCACTTTCACAGCATCACAGAGGTCCGCCAGTTCGGCAGAGGTGGTATTCTATGTTTTTAATCTGATCAGCTCTGTGTCCAAGACCTATTGAAGTGCTCGAGTTTTGCGACCAATCCGGTGAGCGCCTTTATTCCCCCGCATCTGGCATGTGTGAAGGGTATTGTTCGCGGTGTCGATGTTAACTTGACCCCGTCTGAGGTATTAGAGATGTTTGCCGTGACTGGTGCTATTTCCGTTTATAGGTGTTCACGACTAGTAGAGAAGCAGAAGACGCCGACGGAGTCGGTAATTGTAACCTTTGCTGGAGCGAATCTCCCAAGCGAGGTCAAGGCATGGCCACTAATATACAGAGTGGAACCGCTATCACCGCGACCACTCCAGTGTACGAAGTGCTGGCGATACGGTCACACTATTAAAGGATGCAGGTCAGAACTCAGATGCCGAGTGTGTGGTGACAACCACGAAACAAATTACTGCTAAGCTAAAGAAGAGAAATGTTGTCTCTGCAACGAACAACACTGTGCAGATAATCCTGATTGTTCTGCAAAGGCTCGAGAAATGCAAATTCTTGAAATTATAGGGCGTAGGCGCTGTTCTCGACGAGAAGCCCTAGCGGAAATACAGACTAGAACTCAGGGGTATGCCAGTGTTGCAGCACGACATTTCTCGGAAATAAATGGGTCGATTTCCCTGAATATAGCGGAGGCCATAGAAAAGGCTCTAGAAAAAGCCATGGAACGACTGACTTCTAACATTTGCGATTCTCTATCTCAAATTTTGGCTTACCAGATGACTCGCATATTTGGTACAGCGGGAGAGTCAGGCCTAGTATCCCAACATGTTGAGAGTTCACGACCAATAGCTGACGGTGAATCTGAAACTGCGCCATCGTACTATCAGCCCGCAGGAGCCTCTGCAATAGGCGTCCACAGCCAAAATGAGGAATTTGAAACCACACCATCGTATTCTCCGTCTACAGCACCCTCTGCAGTAGATATACAGAGTGTAAGTGAGGACAAAGCTGCATATACAATAGATTCCGATGACATGGATTTGGACCCTAGGTCCCTGAAGAGATCTAGATCCCCTGTGTCAAAGAAAACTAACTCACCGAAACAAACAAAGAACAAAAAGTATCTGAAAGAAAAGGAGAGCCTTTCAAAGAGGGATTTCTTGAAAGAAAGCATTCTAGAGAAAGCTATAGCGGAAGCAGCTCTTTCGAAACCATAGGGTCGCTTAAGATTCTCCATTGGAATTGCCGATCAATCCATTCTGCATCTACGGATTTGGTATGCTTGACTTCTAAATTCGCTCCTGATATTATAGCATTACAAGAGACATGGCTATCTGTACATAATTTGTTCCATTTAAATAACTTCCAATCTTTTCGATTAGACCGTTCATCGAGAGGTGGGGTCTAGCTCTCTTTATTAATAATAGCATTAGTATGAAAGTCAAATGCTCATACAAACATATGTCGCCAGAATGCGAAATTTTGGCAGTAGACATTACACTGCCCAACTGCACTCCTTTCACTTTAGTTATTATGTATTTTCCGGATGGAGTTCAAGACACACGAAGTTTGGATCTAGCTACAAAATCGGGGTGCAAAGACAAAGTTTTAGTTGGAGACTTTAATTCCCACCACACGAGTTGGGGTTTTAGAACTGATCTTAGTGGGAAACGCTTGTGGGAGTGGACAATGGCTAATGACCTGACGTGCCTCAACGTCAGAACCCCCACATTTATTCGTAATCACTCCAGGTCGGCCTTAGATTTAAGTTTTGTCAGTTCAGCCAGTACTACTTCTTCTTGGAAAGCGCTGGACTGTGGCACCAACAGTGACCACTTACCGATAAGTTTTGAAATTTCTTGTCTGATAATTCCATCTTGTTCAAATGTAAGAGTATTTGTAAATTACACTAAATTTAGGAATGACCTGAAGTCAGCACTGGCTGTTCACTCGGAAGAGAGCGATGATAAAAAAGCACTGAAAATAAACGCAGCCATTAAACGATCCTACAAAAGAGCCGAATTTACTATTGAATCCACAAAAAGAGTATATAGCCGTTGGTGGAATGATGAATGTACAAGAGAGCACCGACGACGTCAGGCAGCTTGGAAGCAGCTCTTACATAATCAATCCCCACAAAACTGGGCCGATTATAAATTCAATGCTGCGGGCTTTAAAAGAACGGTAGCTCAAGCTAAACAAGATTATGACAGAAGACATTATGAATGCCTGTCGAAGCCTAAACATATGAAAGCACTGTTCCGATATATGAGAGCTCGGAAAATCTTGCCATCACCCGTTAATGTAGCTTGGGATAATCTGTCGGCACAAGAAATGACCACTACCTTAGAGGCAATCGGTAAAGGTCTGGAAAGCAGATTCACTTCAGTAGTGCCAAACAACTGGCACAAGTCGACGACAAAGTCTGACTTTGAAGAAGTGACACAGACTGAAGTATCCAACGTGATTAAACATTTACCCTGTGCATCTCCTGGCCCAGATGGAATCACAGTACCCATGATTAAAATTCTGTTCAATTTATCACCTCGAGACGTCGCCAATGTTATTAACTACTCCTTAAAAAACTCATGGGTGCCGCAGGATTGGAGGATAGCAAAGGTGATTCTTATACTAAAAAATCCGGGTGGAGGATTAACAGTCGATAATATCAGACCAATCTCTCTAACATCTAACATGGTCAAACTAGTAGAAAGGGTCCTACATAGCCGAGTAAGTATCTGGATGGCAGACAATTTAGTAATAAAACCGAACCAAATCGGCTTTCGTAGTGATTTCTCAATTTGGTGTGCCCATGCTGATTTAGAGAGCCGAATACAGCTCGCGCGTAAAAGAAGGCAATACGCTGCTTTAGTAATGCTTGACATAGCCAAGGCGTATGACAGTGTGGAGCATTTCATATTGTTGAATACGCTAGAGAGATTGAACTTCCCACAATATTTTATTGAGTGGGTGGCAGAATTCTTAAAATCAAGAGAATTCTACTGCGTCAAGAATGGATGTTCCTCATCTAAATTTAAACAAACGCGCGGAGTTCCCCAAGGAGCAGTCTTATCTCCAATATTATTTAATGCTTTAATGAGCACATTTCCAACAGATCAAGAAGTTACTGTCTACATTTATGCTGATGACATCGCATTCTTTGCTGCTGACTGTGGTATTTACTCATTACAACTTAAATTACAAAGATATATTAACATGTCAGAAATTTGGTTGCAGTCGATTTCGTTATCGTTAAATGTCAACAAAAGCGCGCTCATGGTGTTTCCGCTTGCAGAACCAATTTCAATTTCAATTCTATATAAACAGGAACCCATCCAGCAAGTAGACTCTATAAAATATTTGGGAATCATTTATAATGACAAACTTAACTGGAGTCCTCACATAGAGTATATAACTAACAAAGCACAGCGGGCTTCAGGCTTACTACACAAGCTAAGTAACCGGAAATATGGATTACGGAGGCACACCTTGATAACGTTGTACAAGATGTACATCCGCCCCATCATGGAATTCGGCTGCATATTATTCTCGGGTGGCCCTGCTTATAAAACGACACCTCTAGTTGTCTTGGAGCGAGAAGCACTGCGAATGTGTCTGGGACTCCCTAGATTTGTGGCTATCAACGTACTGTACCAGGAAGCGCGCCTGCCTACACTACTTTGTCGATTTCGAATTTTGACCGTACAAGCATTTTTAAAATTTTATAGCTTACCGGCAAGAAGATCTCAATATGCTTTTATCGCAAACCCAGACGCCTTCTTTCTTGCTCATTGGCCACGGTTTCACACACCTCAGATAATGTTTGTACAAAAAAATCTACAAAGTATAAATGTGAACATTAGAAATGTAATTGAGACTAATGACTCGAATTGTCATGTTATTATTGAGTATGATGATATATTCCCCCAAAACGCCAAATTACAATCCCTCAAATTTTTAAATAACATATTATTAGATTACTTGGAGCATGCAGGAACTAAAAATATAATAGCCACAGATGCTTCCGTAAATAATCAAAAGGCAGGTGTAGGCATTGCCTCTGATTTGCTTGACTGGTCCTTTTCAGTGAGACTGCCTGATTTTACTCCAGTTTTTGAAGCGGAGCTCTTGGCGATTATTTTAGCTCTTCAAAAACTTCCATTAAATCAAAACAACGCAGTAATAATGACGGATTCTCTTTCAGTTTGTGCAGCTCTGACGGCTTCAGAGAACTCTCGAATTCTAAGCACACTCAAAACATAAGTACCCCCGCAGTTGAGACTCCTGAGATTACTATGGGTTCCGGGACACTGTGGATTAAGATTAAATGAATTGGCCGATTCCTTAGCACGAGCCGCACTTGATGGGCCAGTTTTGTCCATACTGCCAGATGTTGAATATATCACGGCAAATAAGATATCGAAAATCAGCAATCTCCACTGATACGATAGAAAAAGTAACTACACGGACAGACTATAACCACCTCATGTTTCCATGGCAACACCACTGGAGTCAGTCCAGAAAGCTCGAAGTCTTAATTACTAAATTTCGATGTCGTGTCCCCCCCCCCCCCCCCCTAAACCTGTATCTACACAGAGCTGGTCAGACAACATCACCCCTCTGCGCATTCTGCGGAGAAATAGAATCACTACGAGATACTTAGAAAAAGGTTACTAGTTATGCCATTTCGGAAAATAGGCCTTAGATTGACGGCGGAAACGGCGCTAAGCTTTGGCGCCTCAGCTTCGGGACATTGCCACAGGGATGCTTTCAATGCCGTTTGCGATTATATTCAGGCAACCAAGCGTATACCTTTGTGATCTTCAATCAAAAAAAAATTATCTATTACTCCCCAGGGCCGAGTGAAGTAAACGCAGCTGAGTGCTAATCATAACACCTCCAATCTCAAAATTGCTCAACTTGATTTTCTTTTTCGTTTGCTCTTTTTATGTTGTTTTTATATTTACATTATTCTTATTATAATTCCAATTCCTTACACATAGTTAAAATTATCACAGAAAAACTGCACTACACTTTCTTGGCCAATCCCCCTGAGTGGGTATGAGCCAACCTCCCAGGGAAACAAAACAAAACAAGGAACAGCCTCTGCTTCGAGCTCTGTGAGTTTTCTAGTTCTTATGCCTAGACTTTTCAATAATCGACACACCTCGGAGGGGCATTCCCCCTTAGAATGGGGGATCAAAACCCCCTCCAGCAACCGGGATCGGGCCGACCACATCATAGTGCGTCTGACACAAGTTCTCACCCCGGCCCAAGCGTGGTCCACGTTAAGAATTCTGATGACTCCTCCGTTGAAGATATGGCTTCGGACAGCGACTACGTGGTCGTACCAAGCCGACGCCTGAAAAGTAAAATCAGCCGGACATCGCTGACTGGCCGGCAAGCACAGACAAAGACGAGTAGCATGAGGTCGTACACCATTTCGTATGTGCCGACATCGAAGACAGACAACTTGAACTCTCTAAATAGGTAGAACCTGTCGGAGCACTTTGAGCTCATCGCTCCAGGGAAAGTCGTAGAAATACGCATAAATACTCGAAAGAACATAGTGTCCGTAGAGGTCACTACGAACGCTTTATTGGACACGCTGAAAGCGATTGTTCGATTAGGAAACATTCCGGTACGCGCATGCTCCGCGTATGACGAAGACACGACAACAGGAGTTATACACGATATGGATGAAGAGATAATAGACTCGAGTCTCAAGAAACTGCTGTCATCGTCGGCTCCCGTGCTTGGTTTCCACCGCTTTGGACGCACGCGATGTGTTAATGTGGTGTTTCAGTCGAAGACGTTACCCACACATGTAAAAGTTAGTTACGTGAAGCACTCGGTACGACCTTACGTACCAAAACCTCTGCAATGTCATAAATGCATGAAATTTGGGCACGTTAGTGCAGTTTGCAAGGGTGCAGTAACCTGCAAGCATTGCGGCGGCCTTCATGATGGTGATAACTGCAATGCTCTGGCCAAATGCCCAAACTGCTCAGGCGCCCATGACGCAACATCAAAGGAATGTCCCAAAATGAGGAATGAAATTAGTATCCTGAAGAAGATGGTTCGAGACCACTCCACACACAGAGAAGCTGCAAGGGCTGTACGGCGCCGTAAACATCGTTCACGACACCGACGCGAACGAAGCAGCAGTGCTCATAGCTTATCGAATTCGACACAAAAAACCGTGCCCTCACCACCTACTAGCCTACTTTTGTCGGCCAGAAAGGAGGATACAGATGCTCAAATGCCAATACAGTCCACGCAAGTACAATGTAACCAGTCATTGGCTCTCCCCACGTCGGAGACTCAGTGGCCTTCACTACCGTCAAGAGCTACGATAACGCCATCATCACATAGTGCCCCTACCACCAATGAAGAAAACAAGAAGGTGGACAACGCGGATGTCAAGGCTATGCTTAAAAATTTGATGGGTTCGATGCGTAAGATTCTTAGCAGCCTAAACACTCCCGCTGCTAAGGTGGCTGTGCAGCTACTTGAGGTTTTGGAGCCTCTTCTACTGGTTCTTCAGTAAGTGAACATGGCATTAATATTCGAAGAACGCATGCGCAAGTCGCTTGTTATGCAATGGAATGCTCGTGGCCTACGCGGCCGTCTGTCAGACTTCAGGCAATGGTTTTTTTAAATATCAATTTCCTGTTCTCGTTATATGTGAGCCGAATATGGTTTCATCTTTTCGTATATCTGGATATATCCAGATTTGGTCCCGCAGTGATCAACGTACGAGCAAAGTTCTCGTTTGTATACGCCATGATTTGACGTTCTTGAAACATGAAGTCGCGTCGCATACCAACAATGATTACGTGAGCCTGACTATAACACATAAAAAGTGGACATTCTCACTAATAGGAGGATACATACACCCAAGCGCACAGATGGACTGCTTCCACCTGGGGACCATTCTCGAAGCAGCATAGAGGCCACACATTGTGATCGGCGATTTTAATGCACATCATCCTCTCTGGGGTAGCACTGCAACGAATTATCGCGGAAGGGATTTGGCCAATTTTATATGCAACTATGGACTAAGCGTACTCAACGATGGATCACCTACATTTGTTTGTGGCACGTCCTACAGCAGCTGCCTCGACCTCTGTTTTGTTTACAGAAGCCTCCTGTCTTCGGCATGTTGGTGCACAGATTTGGACACTCGCGGCAGTGACCACCTTCCAACCTATGTTCAGTTCAGGTGGTTTCGCCGCACGCACACACGCTACATCCGTCAAACCGACTGAACACTGTTCAAGGCATCTGTCAAGTCTGGCTGTGAGCACATGACTGATCCATCCGAGGTAGAGAACATCATTGCTTCTTCACTGCGTGACACAACCAAACAGGTTAACTTACCAATGCAGAGATCAGCAGTTGACTCCCAATACGAGGCCCTTCGTGCAATCCGTCGCCGTGCCGAACGCCGATACAGACGAACGAAGTCGCCTTCAGACCTTTCCGCCTTCGTCGAGCTCAACGACATGTTCTTCGGCAACTTGACAAGATTGACAGGCAACGTTGGAGAAAGTTTTGTAGATATCTGGACCCCAGGCAACCTCTATCTAAGATCTGGCGGGTGGTACAAAGTTTGCAGACAACTCCCCAACAACGTCAACCATTTCAAGCTGTTGCTCTACATCAGGAACGGACAGAAGTTGAGATAGCCAGTGAATACTGTAGCCTCATCGTGGACACCACTGATGGTCTTGCCTCTAATGAGCCTCTTACTACCGTTGCACGTCCATCGTCTGACGAGCGCCTTGATGTACGTTTTGCAATGCATGAGCTTGACGCTGCGATTTCTGCCTCTCGCCGATCATCGGCACCAGGACCTGACGGAATAACCTATGCTGCACTCAACCATCTTGATACAGAAGCACAACGTATCCTGTTATCTCACTATAACACCTCATGGGAGTCAGGAGAAGTCCCAACTCATTGGAAATGCAGTCGAATTATTGCATTGCTTAAGCCGGGGAAGTGTCCTTATGGACTTTCCTCCTACAGACCAATCGCCTTAGCCAGCTGCGTCGGAAAAGTGACGGAAAGAATGGTACAGTCGAGATTAGAGTGGCTTCTAGAGAGGAACAACTTCTTTCCTGAATTTATGAACGGCTTCAGAAGAGGCCGATCTGCCATTGATGGTGTGGTCGACTTGATCACCAGCGTTGAAGAGGAAAGAAGCCGACGCAGACTAATGGCGGCGGTCTTCTTAGACATTAAGAGTGCCTACGATAATGTGCTGCATTACGCGGTCCTTGACGCACTGGAAGATTTTGACATCGGCGGACGACTGTACGCTTGGATTTTTAGCTACCTTAGGGACCGCACCATTTACATGACGACAAATAACGGAGACACCGATCGATATAAGGTTCATCGTGGTGTTCCCCAAGGAGGAGTTCTCAGCCCGATCCTATTCAATGTCACAATGATCGGCCTAGCAGCAGAATTTCCCAGCACGGTGAAGATCAGTGCATACGCTGATGACATATGCATATGGGCATCCGGAACTACTCGTCCGCAATTACGAGCTCGACTACAGCATGCAGTGACGATCACATACAAATATCTACGACGTCAGGGGCTCACTCTTTCAATCGACAAATGCGCAGTGCTTGCGTTCACGCGCAAGCATATGTCGAAATACCCGATATTCATTAATGGGACAGCAATACCTGCTGTAACGCACCACAAGTTCCTTGGGGTTGTCGTACACAGAGATCTATCGTGGACGAGGCATGTCGCCGTACTTAACTCTAAATTGAAGAGCTTTGCTCTCGGTCTTCGCCACGTAGCAGGAGCAAGTTGGGGCCCGTCAGAATCATCGCTACTTCGATTGTACAATGCTCTATTTGTGGGATACATTCGATACAGCATGCTGGTGCTCTCCAATATGAGACATAGTTGTGTGAAGACGTTAGAGAGTGTTCAAGCTCAATGCTTACGAAGATGCTTGGGTCTACCGCGCTGTACTTCAACAAATGGTACAATCGCAGAGGCTCGGGCTTGCCCATCAGTGTATACATGCTCTGCGAGCCACTTAGAGTTCCCCTCCGATTGCTGAGCAGACACAGACAGCACCCACTGTCAGTACTACCCGCCACTTACCCAGATTGCAGTTTCTCAAGAGTAACATCGCGGCATGAAAACATTATACCATCAAGATTTTCTCCGCCAAATGCCCCTGCAGTGCCTCCTGGGGTACTGCCTAAACCACCTGTTTCATTTACGATACCTGGAATCACGAAGAAGTCGCTCATTTCTTCTGTTGGCCTCAGACAGCTGACCCTATATCACATTTACACAACGTACAGTGATTCTCTGCACGTATACACCGACGGATCCACCACGCTAAACACCTTCGCCGCAGCCTTTGTCATCCCAGACATGGATATCGCTCGACAATTCAAAGTGGACCATAAAACCACATCAACTGCCGCAGAGCTTGTCGCTATCCTGGAGGCAATAAGATTTATTTCCGGAGAGCGACCTCGAGCCTGGACGCCTTTTGGTGATGCCAAACCCGCTTCGCAAACCATTAATTGCATCATAAAGCAAAGTCCGTATTACAGCTTGGCAATAGAAATCACAGAACTTATTCAGGTTGCTTCAACAAATGGTCATCTTATAACTTTCCAGTGGATTCCCGCTCATCGCGGCGTGATGGGAAACGAAGAGGCAGACGCTGAAGCTAAAAATGCCTTAAGCAGTGCCCCTGAAGTACGCATTGCGTTTTCACGAGCTGACACGAACGCCCTGCTTTGCTGCGTGATGCACAGCTACACACTTCAGCACTGGACCAAACCAGAACGGCGACACCAGCGACTTCACAAATGGGATCCGGAAATGAGGTTCCGCATGCCCCCTAAATGGAAACGGCAACACACAAGTATGATCCACCGCATTCGTCTTGGTGTAGCGTACACCAGACGTTACGCACATATCATCGGTCACAGTGACACCGGTCCTAATTGTGAACACTGTGATGTGCCAGAAACACTTGAGCACATATTTTGTGTCTGCCCAGCATACGCACGTGAACGACAAACACTGATTTCTTCTACTGAACTATATCGCAGTAGGTCATTAACTGATGAGACCATGTTGGGCCCTTGGCCAGACACCAACAGTGCAACTGTGGTCACAAGAGCAGTTATAACCTTTTTGGAAACAACTGGACTATGTGCGCGGCTATGAAATGTGTCTTAGCTAGAAAGAACACTACATACTCACCGCTCTATCTCACCATCGTCATTCATTAATCTTTCTTTTCCCCTTTCCCTTCTCCCAGTGTAGAGTAGCAGGCTAGAGCAAGCTATCGCTCAGGCCGACCTCTCTGCCTTTCTGTAAATAAACTTACCTCCTCCTTACTGCACTTCCTCTTTCATAATTTGGTCAACGTATCATTCCACCAGCCAAGCTTGGGATTTTTGCAAGCTTCGAAACCTGTGATGAGAAGCAAATGTTGGAGTAGCAAGAGCAACACTCGGCTGCACCTAATTGTCAAGTAAATAATTGTTTACGTGATAAGTTTCATCGTGATGCTGTTTGAATAGGACTCTGTCCTTCCGCTGGAGAACTTCTGATTCGCATTCATATATATTTACTAGGTGGCAAAGCAAACGCCACAAAGATGTTTGACATGCCCCTGCCGCTGACTGCGGGTTGTTTACGTGGTAAACCGATTAGACGTATTAAAAACTTTTCAGATCAGACTGAAAAAATTCGGTCCAAAGGCCGACCCTAAATGAGCTCTTTTTTTTTCTCGCTTGTTAGACGCCCATGATTTTAAGAGAAAGAGGAGGTCTGAAGCAGCTTGAAAAGAAAGTACGTCCTATGTCATTAACCATGTCTCTAATGCAGGGCTCGTGGCTTACCGGGTCGCTTCATTTGCTTTAGCGCCGAAGCTCGAGATGCGTCGGCAGGTTCGACATCCATTCTTTTTAAGGAAATATTGAATGATAACGGTGAGGAAACGTTGTATTTTAATCTAAATGTGGTATAAATCAAGAACCAGTCAATAATAGGCTGGTGGAATGATACGTTGACCAAATTATGAAAGAGGAAGTGCAGTAAGGAGGAGGTAAGTTTATTTACAGAAAGGCAGAGAGGTCGGCCTGAGTGGACATTGGGCATGGTGGCACCGCAGAAATGAAGTCTAACCCTTTCGTCTTCCTTGCGCAGTTGCTCACCACACTGCTGCTGATACCGGCTGCGCAGGATGGAAGAAGCGAACCACAACGAGGCAACACAACGCAGCTCGTCGCCGAATCCAGTTTTGGTGTGTCGTCCGCGCAGCACATGTGCCATCACAGCGGATATCGGCACGGAAGCCCTACAGCGGCGACCATCAGCGTCGACGCAGTATGCGGCAGAGCCCAGGGGGCGCACCTCGTGCCCAACATATACGCCGCCGGAGGATCACTGCTGGACATTGGGCACGGTGGCACCGCAGAAATGAAGTCTAACCCTTTCGTCTTCCTTGCGCAGTTGCTCACCACACTGCTGCTGATACCGGCTGCGCAGGATGGAAGAAGCGAACCACAACGAGGCAACACAACGCAGCTCGTCGCCGAATCCAGTTTTGGTGTGTCGTCCGCGCAGCACATGTGCCATCACAGCGGATATCGGCACGGAAGCCCTACAGCGGCGACCATCAGCGTCGACGCAGTATGCGGCAGAGCCCAGGGGGCGCACCTCGTGCCCAACATATACGCCGCCGGAGGATCACTGCTGGACATTGGGCACGGTGGCACCGCAGAAATGAAGTCTAACCCTTTCGTCTTCCTTGCGCAGTTGCTCACCACACTGCTGCTGATACTGGCTGCGCAGGATGGAAGAAGCGAACCACAACGAGGCAACACAACGCAGCTCGTCGCCGAATCCAGTTTTGGTGTGTCGTCCGCGCAGCACATGTGCCATAATAGCGGATATCGGCACGGAAGCCCTACAGCGGCGACCATCAGCGTCGACGCAGTATGCGGCAGAGCCCAGGGGGCGCACCACGTGCCCAACATATACGCCGCCGGAGGATCACTGCTGGACATTGGGCACGGTGGCACCGCAGAAATGAAGTCTAACCCTTTCGTCTTCCTTGCGCAGGTAAGAAAACGTTATGGGAAGTGCTATCGATCGAACGATTTGTGCCTACTTGTGCTGCCGTGCCCAAGGCTGCTATGTTTATTTTTGTATGACTTGTCATCTCATGTTGTGAACGTATTGTTGCTTGCTGGCGATGTAGAGACAAATCCCGGTCCAGACTTAGCGCACATCGCGAAACAACTGCAGGTAATTGCAGGCGACTTAAAAGAAATAAAAGAGGAGAGGCTAGCCGCCATAGATAAGAAACTAGAATTGCTGGACTCGCTTCATAGCAAAATAACAATCTGCACGGATCAAGTAACGCACCTTCAAAAAGTAGTTTCAGACCTTGAACTAAAGCTTGACGACCTGGAAAATCGTTCTAGAAGAGGGAACCTGATTGTGTACGGCATTCCCGAAAAGCACGATGAGGACGATGTCTCACTCGAACAAACTGTTAACAACACGATTATCAAGAAAACACTGGAACTAGAGCCTGTAGCAATCGAAAGAATTCACAGGCTCGGAAAGCCAGACGCTAATAAAACCAGGCCAGTTATTTTAAAACTTCTCGACACGCGTGACAAAATCAAAATCCTAAAAAACTGCCAAAAGCTCAAAGGAACTAAATTAGCGATTAGTGAAGACTTTTCAGCTCGTGTTCGTAGCATAAGGAAAAAGCTGTGGGATAGCGCCAAATCTAACAAAGAATCTGGTGACAAAGTATGGTTGGTATACGACAAGATTAGTATCAATCGAGTACTTTACCGCTGGGATGATACCGCGGGCGATAAGGTTGAGATCAAAACAGAACGCAATGCTCCCTCCAATCAAAAAAACCCAAAAAACCAAGAAGGAACACCACCCATGCGCACTCGCCGCCATCAACCACGTCCAAAATAGTTTTTGTCAATGTGAATGCACGCAGCATACTGAACAAACTCGACTCGCTAGAATCAGTACTTCTTACTGTCGACCCTGACTTCTTGGCTGTGACGGAAACGTGGCTTTCAAACGAGATTGGAGACGCCGAAATAGCACCTCCAAACTACTGCATTGTGAGAAAGGACCGAGCAACACGCGGTGGTGGAGTTGCCATTCTTATTAACAAACGTATTCGATTCACACAGATGCCTGTTGTTGAGGGTGCTGAAGCGGTGTTCTGCAATTTATTGTGCGGCTCATTTTCAATTGTAGTTGGTTGTGTTTATCGCAGTCCAGGGTCAGACCATATCGCTATGCAATCACTGCACGCATACATGCAGCGCAATGTGAAAGGCAAGAGACTAATCCTTTTGGGGGACTTTAATCTGCCCGACATAAACTGGCGGACCATGCAGCACGAGTGCTTAAACTCAGAAACCCTTTTTGATACAATGCTATCTTTTAACCTCAATCAGATAATAATGGAGCCAACACGGGTGCAGGCGGGGAGCTCCAATATACTTGACCTGGTATTCTTAAGCGACCATTTTCCAAGTGACAAACACAGTGTAGAAATTCTCGATGGGATATCGGACCACAAGCTAATCGTGTGCAGCGCATCAATTTGTGCCAAAAAAAGCCACTGCCACTCGCAAAAAAACGTTCCAGATTTTCAGAATGCAGATGACACCAGCATAATTGATCATCTATCAATGAAATTAGCACCGTTTGAAGAAGATTCGAAACGCGCATCCGTAAGTGTCGATGAATTGTGGTTAAAGTTTAAACATACCATAACGCACTGTATGAAATTTTATGTACCAAATAAAATAAAGAAATCAAAGAAATATAATCCCTGGATTAATCGTGATATCATTCACGCGAAACGCAAAGTTAAAAGACTCAGGAAATCCCTAAAACTAAGTAAAAGCAAATCTAAGACTGCTCTCACAACTGCCATCTCCGACATGAAATTAAAAATAAGAACCGCAAAAAAGAACTATTTCACTAACACCCTTCCTAGTTTCATCAAAAACTCGACGCAAAAATTTTGGGGCTTTCTTAAAAATTCAAAGTCTAGCGAAAACGCTAGTAATCCTCAAGATGGCCTTATTACCTCTTCTTCGCTCAATAAGCACTTCCAATCAGTTTTCACGGCCGATGACGGCAATCAACCACCAATCGACATTTTGAACAAAGAACCATTGGAACTGCCCGTGATAACCGAACAAGGTATCTCATCTGCTCCTCCAACTTGACACAAAAAAAGCCTCAGGACCAGATAACATTCCAAATTTGTTTCTCAACCGATATGCGGAGTGGATGGCAAAATATCTGTGCATCATATTTGATAAATCCCTAGCAACATGCACCATACCGGATGATTGGAAAAAAGCGAAAGTTAAACCGATACACAAATCAGGCCCAAAAGATGACGTAAATAACTTCAGGCCGATATCTCTTACTTGCACTTGCAGCAAACTTCTTGAACATATTATCTTAAAACATATCAATATATATCTTGAAAACGAACGCATCCTGTCGCCTTCTCAACACGGTTTCCGTAGAGGGCTTTCTACAGTCACGCAACTAACAGAACTAACCCATGATTTATCCTTAAGTGTGGACAACCAAAAACAGGTCGACCTTATCATATTAGACTTTGCAAAAGCCTTTGATAAGGTTTCGCATAACAAACTGGTACAAAAGTTAGAATGTACCTTAGGCAATGGCTCCGTTACGAAATGGATAAAAAACTACCTTACCGGTCGCACACAATTTGTTGATTTCAATGGACAAGTATCCACAACAGTTCCCGTCAAATCCGGTGTTCCCCAGGGTTGTGTTCTTGCTCCGACCTTATTCCTAATTTTTATCAATGACCTACCCTGTCGAATTCCCGTCCACGTCAGACTTTTCGCGGATGATTGTATAATTTATCATGAAATAAACTCTGCAGAAGATCATCTTGCCTTAAACAAAGCCCTCGAAATAATATCAAACTGGTGTTCAATTGGCAAATGATACTTAATGTTAAAAAATCAGCTATAATGACAGTAACAAGAAAAAGGGAATGGTCAGAGTTCTCATATACCATCAATAGTATCCCACTTCCTAGAACAAGTCATCATAAGTACCTTGGCCTCACCTTTACTAGCGATCTGAGATGGGATGCCCACGTTTCTAACGTTACAGCTACCGCACTGAAACGACTTTTTTTTCTGAGACGATGCCTTCGACTAGCACCTTCTGAAATTAAACTGTTAGCCTACAACACGTACGTGCGATCTGTTCTTGATTATGCGAACATTGTTTGGTTCCCGTACACAAAAAAACATATTGCGAAGCTAGAAGGCGTGCAAAGAAAAGCTGTTCGATTTATTTTTAACAAGTTTAGGCAAACAGACTCACCAACTGAAATGCTCGAAGAAGCGGGCATGCTAACGCTGCAAAAACGAGCAAGACTAGCACGCCTACGATTCATGTACCAGCTACGCCATAAGCAAACCAACATCGATGCCTCCAGGTACATTACACTTCAACAATCACGACCCACCCGTAAGAAGCACCCCGAAATGCTACAAGAATACGCATTCCGTACGGAATGTTTCAAACACTCATTCTTCCCAGCATCAATAAGGGAATGGAACAGCCTAGCAGCTATGATTACTAGCAGCAATTCTTTAAATATTTTTTCACGTCTTGTTGAAGAACATTTGCGTTTGGAACCCTAATATTGCGCTATTGTGGTCATCTTTGCAAAATTCATTGTTTTAGACTGTGTTATTTTGACTCTTTCATGCTGTAATCATTTGAAAATAGTACAATTACTGTTAGAACTTTGTTGTTAGAATTTGGTTAGAATTTGTTTGAATTTGATTGTTAGAAATTGTGAGAACTGGTAGCATCAATGTAACGCGTATCCTGAACGATGTATAACTTACGGATGTTTTTATTGTGTGCTTTCCCGATGTCCTTTCTGCGAAAATCCCGACAAGGGATTGGCAGTATTTTCAAATAAATAAATAATATCACACGAGAGAAAAAAATTTCTTGTAGTCTAGGCTCATAAAAAAATGGCTTTACAATAATGCTAAGTGCTCGGGAAGTTCTTCTTCTTGGCTTAAATATAAAACCTGCATAAAAGCATATTGCACAGCTTTAAGTAAGGCTAAGGAAAAGTATTATTCTAATGATCTACCCACACTACTAAAAAACAACTCAGCTAAATTTTGGAAAGTCATAAACCCCTCCAGCGAAAACCAACACATCTCATTGCATGACTGCAACAACGTCCCTCTCACTGCTAGCCAGTGTCCAACAGCATTTAATTCCTTTTTCACCCCTGTCTTCACGAAAAAGAACAGTACCAACATACCCAACGTAGCTGAGTTCGATTACCAATTTATGGAACCAAGAGATATTCATAATTACAGCCATAAATAATCTTAAGTTGTCGTCTTCATGCGGCGTGGATGGAATCAACTCAAAGGTGCTAAAGAATATGGTAACGGTCACAAGCAAAATACTACTTCATATATTCCGGCAGTCTCTCGAAACAAGCATGATACCGTCTGACTGGAAGCTGGCGAAAATAATTCCAATATTCAAAAGTGGAAATAAAACCTCATGCGAAAATTACCGTCCTATTTCCCTTACGTGTATTTGTTGTCAAATTTTAGAACACATCATCGCTTCACATATTTACAGGCATCTGGAATCCAATCAGTTCTTTTTCAAAAATCAGCATAGTTTCAGAAAGGGCTTTTCGTGTGAGACTCAGTTGTTTGAATTTACCACAGAGCTTCATGCAAATATGGACAATAATTATCAAACTGATTGCGTGTTCCTCGACTATTCGAAGGCGTTTGACAGGGTTGCACACTGTCGCCTGATATCGAAACTTTCCGCCCTGAAATTAGACTCCCGTACATTATCATGGCTTCGCAATTTCCTATCGAATCGTCAGCAATACACAACAGTTAACAATTTGTCTTCTTCCCTATCTGACGTTTCTTCAGGTGTACCACAGGGCAGTGTACTCGCGCCATTACTTTTCCTTATATTCATCAATGATCTTCCGCAACATGTCTCTTCTTGCATCAGGGTGTTCGCTGACGACTGCATTATTTACCGTCCAATCAAGAACAGTGAAGATCACCTGTCACTCCAAAACGACCTCGAAGTAATTAATGGTTGGTGTAGTGCATGGCTGATGACACTAAATGTCTCAAAATGCAAAGTAATGTCGTTCACACGTAAACCTAGCATATCCGAATTCTCTTACAGTATTAATCATTCCATTCTATCGACTGCAACACAATATCGGTACTTGGGCGTAATACTGACACCTAATCTATCCTGGTCCGACCACATTACGGCAATCTCTGCCAGCGCCTCGAAATCACTAGGTTTCTTGAGACGTAACTTGAAAGCTGCACCATCAGGCATTCGCAAATTATCTTACTTGACACTGGTTCGCCCTCAACTAGAATATGCCTGTTCGATTTGGTCCCCCCATCAAAAATACTTAATTGACTCATTGGAAAGAATCCAGAATAGAGCAAGCCGCTTCATTGCCAATAACTACAGTACGCATTCTAGTATATCACAAATCAAACAGGAGCTTTCACTCCCACTCTTGAACATTCGTCGCGACATTGCCCTGCTGTCATTCTTTCATAAAATTACCCATTCTTTCCGAATCACCGTTACTGGTCTGCAAAAACCATATCTCTCTTCACGTAGACTACACAATCATCTTAGCTATTCCCGTGTATACGGCTCAACAAACGCGTTCAATCAGTCCGCACTTCCACGTGCTATCTGTCTATGGAACAGTTTGCCTGACGACATTGCATCCCAGACTAACTTTGACACATTCCGTCATATCTTATCAAGCCACTTCACATGCCTCAGCAAGTAGATGCCGTATCATAATTCATTGGTTCGTATTGGTTCATTTTTGTGATTGTCACATTCATGTGCGCGAGGATTCTGCCTTGTGGCCGCTGCATGCGCAGGAAATACAGTGTTTCGCCCACGGTTACTATGCGTGTATCTTATGTACATGTTGACTTTTGTACATGTTGGTGCTTTTTGTTTGACTTATTATTTTCCAATTGTTTCTTTTGTATTTGTTTTAGTTTGAGATGTATATAAGTATTGTGCCCCTTACTCAATTGTTTCTTTTGTACTTTTTTTCATTTTGAGGTGTCTAGATGTATTTCCCCCTTGCTCAATTGTCTGTCTTGTATATTTCTTTCCAGTTTATTTGTATATATGTATAGCCCCCCTTGCTCAATGCCCCTCATGGGGCCTGTAAGGTACTTTGAAATAAATAAATAAATAAAATGAAAGTTTTTTTCTTGTTGGTACATTTGTAAAAGCTGCTGGCGCATGTGGCGCATCATTTTCGATGAAAATATTTTGATTATCTAATATGGCTAGGAGTGGAAGCCTGACATGGCAAGGGCAGGTATTAACTACGACTTTCTTTGCTGAACTTCTTAACAGTAATAAAACAACAAGAGGGCTGTCTATTCCAGTAATTGTATTTGTCAGGAGTAACTGCACTGATACATCTAATCAAGACACAATAAAACTAAACACGCAGTTTCACTGTGTCTAACAAAGTATTGAGCTCTGATCCATTTTTGTCCTTTCGTTATTTTATAACGGGGAACTCGCCCCGGCAGATGATGCCTTAAGGCTGTATGCAAGTATTATTTGCTCAACTGCATGCTTGTGGAATGATCACATGCTGGGAGGGGCCAATTGGCAAAAACTAAAAGTAAAAGTTTCACACTCACCGTTATGGCTTCGAGTAGCGCTGGTTAACACTACAGGAAATACACACACTGAAATACTCAGTAAAGTGCACGAGAATAAAATAAAAACACCATATCTCAAATGCCAAAGCATTGGGCATAGTATGCAAAGATGGAATTTTCTGTCCCGGCTGGCGACAAGTTTTCCTCTTGTCCACTTTGATTCTTCCTCATTTGTGTCAGAATTATAGCCATATACAACAGCTAAAAACTGCAATGCCTCGCACGGCTTTATCGGCTTGATTGCCATTTGGTTTGATTGCCTTAGCGAAGTAGCATTACAGACATGCGTTGCTTTTAGATATATGTTTAAAGTGTTTATTATTTATACAAATATTCAACTGCTAAAAAAATGTTCAAGGATAATCCCAATTGTTTTACTAAGACGCCTACAGTGATTACTTTGAGATTAACATAGCGCCGCAATAATACGTGATGTGTGCTCACGTCTATTAAAGCTATTTATTAGGGAACCCTCGTCTACTAACATTGACTCGGCAATGTTAAGTTTGGTTGTTATATATTGCCTAATTAAAGCATTTGCGGTAATCGGGACAACTCGCTGTGCTCCCATAGTTGAGTAGGCGGAAATGTTGTAGGCCCGTGTACTCGGATTTGGGTGGACGTTAATGAACCCCAGGTGGTCGAAATTTCCGGAGCCCTCCACTACTGCGTCTCTCATAGTCGTATGGTGGTTTTGGAACGTTAAACCCCACAAATCAATCAATCCCATAGTTGAGTACGAAGTGCTCGAAATTCTTCAACACGTTGTTCTAAGCAGAGGCACGGCCGGACTGGAAAAGGAGCTCGAGCGCGCCGATTGCGCGCGTGCCGCTTCTTCAGCCGGAAGTGACGCAGGTTAGACGATTCTTCATCGGTAAAAGAGTGTGTTAGCCAAACGCTCTAGTGTCCATGGCTCACGCCGTAGTTTTCGTCGGCAGGGCCTCATAAAGTGTGAGACCCTGGGATGGCTTTGTGCTCTCCCTTAGTATAAAGTAACAAGTACTCAAAATCGTTAACAACTTTTTCTTAACAACAATGTTGAGGCCCCCGGGGCGGTTTTATGCTCTCCCTGGATAGAGTACCTAGTACTCTAAAATTGTTAACAGCTTTTATTAAACACACCGAAATGTTACCGTGCATAATGGCATTACCTGTAACATTGTGACTAACGACAAGGTGGGCGCAATGATATTTTTGTCGATGCGGCCTCATCAGTTGTGAGGCCCACGGAAAGGCTTTTTGCTCTCCCATAGTAGAAAGCGAAGCACTCTAAATTTTTCAACACTTTTTCTAAACATTGAATGTACATGTCCCTTCCGCGCCATTTCATATTCAAGGTCATGTAAATGAAGTCTGTTTTGCCACCACCATTAATGTATGCATATAACAAGAAAATGTTATTGGTCGGAGAGGGAAAATTCACTTTTATAAACACCAATTGCTCTGAATGCAGTACTCTAAATCACTAAAACTTTTTTAACCCATGCCCGATTGGGCCTACCCAGGTGACGCTGAGTTAGCTCGCGACTATTGTGGACCTAATGAAGTCATTTCACGGACTCAATCTCTACACACAAAAACTTCGTGTAACTTGAACGGCATTCTGTTCTCCGATAATGAAGTATGAAGTACTCTAAATCATTAAAATTACACTATCCTACTAAAGTGAACCACGAGTCTACAGCATGCGAAGCAGCGCATGGGTCGGCCTAAAGTTCGGTTCATCACGGGCATTTTCACGTGTCCTCCTTGGAGACGCAGCACATCACTGCAGTTTCTGGTGCTGTTACTCGTCCCGAACTCTTGTTGTAGATCGGGACGCGGGTTCATTGTCACGCCACACGAGATCACGTGGGTTCATGGCGCGTCTACAAAATATCGTTCCCTGATGCCATCCAACGGCACCGAGACTGACTCTAAGAATTTCCTCTAAGTGGTGTTGTGCCCTCCCGGGATCACTGAGAGGGTGTAAGCAGGAGAGGTCACAGCCTCTTACACAGACACTTACGCTGGACAGAATGCGCTGGCGCGTCCCAGCGCGTTTCACGTGCGGTACAACGCGTTGGTTCATCGCGCGTCCACGCGGTCTTATCTTCTTCTCTTTCAGTGACGCGCTTTCTGGTTTGCGCGTCGCTCGAACGAGGGTGGCTACATACTATTTTAACAAATGCCGCTATTCATCTTACGTTAAGTACAGTTGAACCTTTTTTTTCGAAACATGAACTAGCATTAGCATTCTGGAGACAAACTATGTGTTTATTGTATTGGCACCTCACTCTTTTATGATGTATAAAACGAAAGTATTCACAAATCTGCAGTGACTGCTAAGAATTTACCTATTATGAGAGGAAACATCTGGGGCCGTATTATAACTGTTCATAGATAACTAATGTCTTTACCCGCGAGACTGCTGCAAATTGAAAAATAGCAACAGCCTTTGAAATTCATCACCAGAAACGTTTGAACCGAGTAACTTTATGTTTACGTTTTATAGACAATGCGTGCTTTGCGCATATTTACCTATTGAGGTGAAAAATTTAAATATCCTCTCAAGCAAAAGAATTAACTGTCAGTGTCGGTGGCTTCAGAATCAACATGAGTTATGCAAAAAACGAAGTGGTGGAAATAAAAGGCAGCCCCACCTTATCTCCGCCAGTCTTTCTTCTGCTGCACTGTTCTTATACTCAGTTGTGTGTTACCAACATACCCGCCCGAATTCCCACGCTTCATCGGCGCAAAGAAGCTAAGCTCAAGAAAAACAGAGACGTCAGCAAAAATATGGGGCGAGAGATCCCTACAGACTGTTTTTTTTCCACAAAAGATACTTCACTATGTTTTGAAATAAACCAGATCGCAGGGAGCATGCTTCCAATCTTGTGTTTCTTAACGTCCCATCTTTTTCGCAATAGGCTTTTATAAAATGGAGCGAATATTTTTGATCTAACAGACGGCAAATGTTTGCTCCTGTGCTACAGTACTCTGAAAGCGCGAGGTATTATTTTTACTTTTTTTTGTTTTTTGTTTCCTTATTCCCAATCAGTTGGCATGTGACGAAAGATAACTGTGGTTATTAGTACATATAATCGCAAAGCGAGGAAATTATAGGTGGTTTGATGCAATCGTCGACGTCAAATACAGCAATCATCAGGTGTTCCTTTCGGCGAAAACACTCAGAAATGTGAGACATTACAAAGAGGAAAAGGAGGTGCGCGAGTGGAAATTGCACTTCCGTCTCATCGTGTGGCGAAACTCCCCAGGGTGCGTCTCCCTCAACACGGCTGTTGTGGCACTAAACGCGTGAGCTGCACATCGAACACGTCCCCTGTAGACTCCATCGTTGTTCAAAGTCGGGAGGCGGCTGGCTGCTCAAAGACGCCAAAAGGAAGTTTCTTCCGCGACGACAAAACGGCGTCATCCGATGAAAACAGGCATTGGCACGCCAAAGTTGGCTGCGGTTTCAGTCTCAAGTTTGTTTGATCTAGGGTAAGCACACCGCGCGTGTTTGTGCTGTTTTCACTGGGACAGGAGCTGTGAGTGTTTTCACTTTCCTGTAGTTAGGCATCGGCGTAAGCTAAAAATTGACGTGTTACTCGACTCCTTAACATTTTCGCTTTACACTGCGTTCCTCGCGTTTGTCTTGACTTCGTTCTGCATGGTCGCCGTATAGGGCAGACTTCGCGGCTCGTGCAGACAGCTCCCGGGCGCCGCCTGCTGAACCGCTTACATATACCGCACACTTGCACTGCAGATGAGGCGGAGCGTACTCCGGAACTGTGGTGGCATATGCTCTCGGTCTCTCCACTCCCCAGTAACATGGATAAGCAGACGCACGAAAGCAGAAGACAGGCGCGGGCTCGGACGCTTGAGAGGCAACACGGCTCCCGACCTGGTGTATTCTACGTAGATATAGCAGCGCCTTCACCCACGGGATTTTACACGGCCTGTGTAGCTCACCGGAAAAAGCATGTCAATGTGCTCTCGTTCCGAGCACAAAATCCAGAGCGCGCTGAGAAAGTCGCGATAGCGCTTGCTGCTGCGGACCCGAACTCGAAAGTTATCATCACGGACTCCCGGAAAGCATGTGCTCATTACTTGGTAGGAGAGATATCCCCCCTAGCCAGCCAAATTCTAAAACGGGCTCTCGCTGATCCAGCCCCCAAACGCATCGTATGGGCTCCTGGCCATCAGGGCTTACGAGGTAATGAGGCCACTGACGTGGCCGCCCGAGCGCTTACCCACCGGGCTCCTCACCTTGGCTCTTATAGCTCGGAGGCCAATACACCGCTGCTGTGATTCAAAGAAATTCTGACCTTTTATCGCGACACTCACCGCCTTTACCCGGCTCCTGCAAAGGGGCTGAGTAAGGCGGAAGAGCGAACTCTAAGGCGCCTGCAGACAGGTACTCTACTCAGTCCTGCAATCCTAAAACATTTCGATGCGAACACAGACGGGCGGTGCCTACAGTGTGGGGAGACGTGTGATATCTTCCACATGGTATGGGCATGTCCGAAAAATCCCCACCTACCCCCTTCCCCTACCCCTTCCTGAGAGGCATGGAAGACTGCCCTCCTCAACGGCTCATCACTAGAGTATCAACGGGCTCTGGTGAGACGGGCGTGAGTAGGGGCCTCGTCATGTGGTGTCCTGGACTAAGGATGCCGACCATGTAGCGGGGCCATGCTTCGGCCCGTATCTCTCTCTTTCGTAATAAATGTTTTTCATCATCATCATCGCCGCCTCGCCTCTGGTGGTCGCGCGCCTACGCCTAGTGACAGGGTTACCCTGCTATGTCATCATGCTGCTAAAGCATCCTCTGGTTTCTTGAGACTTATAAAGCAGCGCCGCAAGCAGTGGAGTGGTTCTCAAGACTATAGAGCCGCTACTGAACATGCAGGAATTTCAGCCTGACAAAACCAGCAAGATGCTGCTTGACTGATCAGTCTCAATGTAAACTTCGTACCATGCTTGCTATCTCACCATTGTCATGTGTATTATGTGTTTGGTACCAATGCCAAGTAATAAAAGAAGAAAAATTGGTGCTTACATCAGTGGTTAGGGCGCTTGTCTTTGCACCATCAAGGCGTAGGTCTGAGTAGCAGTGGTGCGATATAAATACTTTTTTCTTCTTCAGTAGGATGCATTCACGTGATCAACATGCATTCGAGCAACGAAAGCGTTCGTGCTTACTGTATTGGTTAAGGCACTCGCCTTGGAAGCGTGAAGAATTAGGTTCAAAATTTCCATTTTTTTGCGCTGGTAGGACACATACACATGATTCATATGCATTCGGAAAAACAAGCGTCGGTAGTTAGCTAAATGAAAACTTATCGTGAGTGTATTTCTGGTAAAGAAGGTAAGGGTACAGCCTATAGCCTTTCTAAATCTTGTATATTTTCGGTTTCTGAAAAATTTTGCCATTGTGAGTAAACTGATTGTGAGAGCGTTTCTGATGAAAAAACAGGAAACATATAGTCTTTAGAAATCGTGTATTTTCTGCTTTCTGAATGATTTGTTCAATTTCGTGAAAAGTGATGGTGGGCGTACTTCTGACCAGAAAGTATGCCTTATATTCTTCGGCAGGATGATTCAAACAGTTCATGTATATTAGTGCCAAAGAAGGGTTGTTGCTTAGGCAGGTTGGTAATAAAGTTTATTAGGATCCAACGAGGAATTACTGGCCCGGGCTAGGCCTCCAGGAGCTGTCGTCCACTGAGCATCATGAAACGTCTTCGGCGATAGCCCTGGCTCACTGGACAGCCCAGATTTGGTCCACTGCACGTGGGCTGAGAAGGACCGCTCGCCACCGCTCAGCCAGTCGTCCTGGGGTACACTCACGCTCGTCCGAGTAGTGGCGGCGGACACTGCACTAACACTCCCAAAGTATATGCGCCATATGGGCTGTCTCATGCCCGCACCACGGACAGCCGGGTGACGGGTGCATTGAGGGACACAGTCTATACAGGTGTCGGGGATTCTCAAATGTGTCTGTGTACAGGTGCCTCAGATCAGACGTCTGAGACCTTTCAAGCTGCATGTGGGGTGCTGAGTAACGTCGTCGCGTTTTTCAGTAATGGTTAAGGATCTCGTGGAAAGTAACCATGACGTCCTTGCAGTCCTGTAATAACTCGGGGTATGTTATTGTCGTCGTAGAGGTATTATGTCCTCCGACCTCAGGTGCCTCGCCATCGTCAATGTGTCGTACATCGGCGGCCCTTTCGTCTGCATCGCGGCAGGTTAGCAGTCTCGCGACAAAATGGGCGCGCTCCTTGTCGTTCGACGGGCGGTCAGATCTTTGGTCGCTGCCAAGCTCTCGCACGTGCGCGAGAAACCACTTGAGAGACTTGGCAGCAATCGCACCAGACATGAAATCTTCGGCTCTGTCGTTTAGAATGTGTGGCGCCTCGACAGGGATCCATGCCTTCGTAAATTTTCGTACCGCCGTGTTGGCGTCACTCACGATAAGTGTCTTCGTTTCCACTATGAATTATTGCTAGGACTATGGCCATTTCTTCTGCCGCCTCAGACGATGGGAACCTCGCAGATCCCGTCACCAGAGTTCGTTCCCTCGTGTCGACCACCGCCATGGAGGAGGCAGTTGTCAATTGGCGTTGTTGTTGCTCTCGTTCATTCTGCTGTTGTCCTCGGTCGGGCAGGGGGTATTTAGCAGTGTCGATAAAAAGGACAGCCTCACGGCTGCCGTGCTCTTTAAGTATTGCCTCCGCTCTGCATCTGCGCCTTTCGGCATCGTGCACTGGGTGCATGTTTCTGGGCATATTCACTGTGAGTATAGCATTCTTGACCACTGGCAATAACGCGTCCTTGAGTCCCCGCATCCCGTGGTAACGAATCTCGAGGGAGTCGAGAATGGTTCTTCCGGTCTTGGTGACCGACAGTCTTTCGAGCTGGGCAATCCTCTGAGCCTCGACGATTCCGGTGAGCGTGTTGTGCCCGTCCAGCTCAAAGAGCCTGCAGTTGGCAGTGTATTGAGGTACGCCTAATGCAGTTTTGTTTGCCCGGCGGATGATCGTGTCCAGCTTGTTGCTTTCGCTTGTACTCTTATTGATGTAAGCAGCAACGTATGTGATGTGGCTTAAAGCATATGCCTGTATTATTCTCACACCACTGTGCTTTTTCAATTCTTTGCTCTTATTCATGATTCTTCGTGCACTCTAGGGCAAAAGGGCGTTAAAAGGGTGTGTGGTTTGTCCTTTTGGGGACTAATGGGGCTGCCACAGCCATTGATCCCTTTAAGGACTAACGGCACCGGGTCTAACGGTTAGTTGCCGTAAACGAGCTCAAGAGATTAACATTTAGTCCTCGCATTTACGCCTCAGTGAGTAATCGTTAGTCCCACAATTCACCTTAAAAGACTAACGTTTAGCCTTCACATTTGCACCTTTTAGGGCAACTGGTAATCCCCACAATTACACCTTACCGGGCTACCGTTAGTCCTCACAGTTGCACTTGCACCTTGCCGAACGAACAGTTGATCCACTCAAATACTCCAATCTGATGATTTTTTTATCACCAGTGCAAACATTGTTTTTTCTTGTTTACTTTCAGCGAGGCCTAATACTTTTTTTCGCCCGTTTTTCTGTGCAGTGAGCAACAAATGGCGCAAAAAGAACACGCGAAAATTTAGTTAGCCACCTATGTGTAACTGCTTTCACAGTCACGGCAACAACGAAAGACAGAAGTGAGACATATCGAAATCTTTTATTTTTCTACATACACATGAAGTTTCTCCATTCTCTTAAGTGAATTCATGGTGAAGTGTACAAGTCCATTCTCGTTGTAAAATCTTGTTCACTCCTTGTGGAGCTCCTCTGGCGGAAGCTATAGATGACAGGCATTGCAGACACCCAGACGCCAGCGCACGCAGCCTTCCGCCTGTTGTGTTCCCACGGCTGTGCGTACAATAAGATAGTAAAAATAGTCAGACACACGTGACAGAAGATGAAGATGCACGCATATGACAAGTACGTGCAAGTTATTATAAAACATGCGTGTAAAATATGAGACACGAATACCTTTACCTTCACATCTCGCACAGTCCTTCTGAATCTGCTCTGATGAAAGAGTTGGATGACAGGCATAGAAGACGCCAGCGCACACAGCCTTCAGCACGGTGGGTACGCACTGCTGCACCATAAGTATGTGAAATAGTGAGTCACATGTGACAGAGGATGAATACGAATGTATATGAGAAATACGTGCAATGTGAAATAAATACATACGTGAGATTTGACATGCTAATAATTTCACCGTAACCTCACACATCGTCAGACTCATTTCGATCCACGTAGCGCAACAACTTAGGAGCGGCGGCCGCAGCCACAACTCGATGCGCGAGCGTACGGGCGCCCTCGATGAGCGAGCGTACGGGAAGCCGACGGCAATAGGGAGTTTTGGAATATCGTTTGCAAGCGCTGCGAGCGTTGCGGGCATAGCGGGCACCATAAGAGTTTATAATAGCGTTTGTCCTGCTGCAAACGGCGACGCATGATCGCAGCGACACCGTGGCCTCGAAACCAGCGCTTGCGGGCCACAAACGGGCCGTGATCGCCGACTCGCGTTACGACGCATGCGCAGTGGCAGCGACCGCACGCGGTGCACTTTTCTACAACTCCTTAATGGCGGCCAATTTCCAGGAGATCGCAAAGCACAGGCGAATCGCAGACGCCCAAGCTGACCTTCGCGGTGCATTTCGTGCGTGCGATATACAACACGACTGAGCCCGTTGCCGGCAAGCGTGATCCGTATCGCACACGCGACAACTAGAGTAGAATAAAGAATGATAACCTACTTGCAAAACAATCCAGCGCGGATTTCTACCCTGAGTCGGACTGAAGTATATATATGATAAGCCTGCTGTCTTCTCTGCCGCCATGTTGGCCTTCCCAACTGTTGCTGTCGTGTGTTGGTCGTGACTATTTTGAAGCCAGATATATACAGTGCGGCGTGGTGACGCGTCGAGACTTGCTCCAGTCTTCATGGGTGAAGCGAAATGTAAAAGCAGCAGCCTACGCTGATCCAAGCGTACACACAAGCACCACGTCGTAATTCCTAGATCGTCGAATCCAGGCGGCCGTGGTCGAGCACTCAGAGCGCGACGCAACGCGAACCATCACCAGCAAAATAAGGCAAAACACTGAGCCAGGAGAGAAGGAGGACGGCTAGTGACCTTAAGAACGCTTTGCGCGCTGCCTGCGTTCCCCGGGTGGTTCATCTTTTTTGAGCCTGTTTGGAGACTAAGTGCTTTGCACGTGGCACGCTTCCCTCTTCGGTTCCTCCTTAACGGTCTGTCCGTTCATCGCGCGCGCCTATTGGGCTCCAATAATTTTTTTCGGGTAATTTTGCCTTAGAGTGTATCAGGTTCGTGGCGGCTGCCACTCTCTTCTGCAGCCGGCTGACCAGCTCGGAGTCGGCACCGTTCTCTTCCAGCCGGAGGCCGAGGACTTGTATCTTGGACACCGTGGGTATGCGGACTCCTCCTTTTGTCGTGACACACACGCCCGTCTGACGGACCTCGGCCACGTCTCTCGGGGGACGTTCCGGTTTCCGAGGTCTGTGGAGCAAGATCTCCGACTTCTTTGGAGCGCAGACGAGCCCCGTGCCTTCGAGGTGCTTTTCAACATCGCTTACCGCTCGCTGCAGCCTATCTTGCATACTCCCAGAACTCATGCTCTATGTGGTACATATCGTAATGTCGTGCGCGTAGATTGTATGGATGATGCCGTTGATCACGTCGATAGCTCGATATCGGGTTCGATCACCGTCGTGTTTACGGGACGGTCCAAAAACACGTATTCAAACTCGGAAACATTCCTTTTCTAGTCCTCCTTCTGGACTTCCCTTAACCTAGGCTGTAGGTTGAACTGCTCCAAGATTACCTCCGATTTCCTTTTGATTACCTCACTAGAACTAAAACTTTCTGCTCCTTCTTTCTCTGAAGCATTCAACAGCAGATTTACGACCGCTTGACTATGAACGTATGGTTTCATCAAGTTACTGTGGGAAATTTTGTTCGGCCGCCTTCCTAATTTCCCTTCATAATCAGTATCAGCCAGCTTCATGGGTGCCTTCCACTTGCCCGCGAATTTCTCCGCTCTCTGACAAGTGCCGCATGAGCGGACAAGGTCTTCGATATCCTTCCAGCATTTCGGCCAATAAAACTCAAGGTAAACTCTAGCCTTGGTCTTTTTTATGCCGAGATGCCCTGCCCAAGTGTTTTCATGCGCCAGTTCCAATAGTTGGCGACGATACTTTTCTGGCACCAAGAGCTGTTCATACTTGCGACCTTGCGCATTTTCGTAGCTCCAATACAGGTGCCCTGCTTTCTCAAAAAAAGAAACATTCTTTTTCTTTTTTTTTCGAGTTTACGCTTTCCATTAGCGCTTTTATCGAGAGGTCCTCACGCTGCTTTCGAATGAGCGTTTCTCGATCAACCCTCGACAGCTTACTCCAACTTTCCGCTACAGGCGAGAGCGTTGAACCCCTTTCGCTCTGACTCAATGGCGTCATGTCGTCTCCCCCTGCTACGGAAACCATGCCTGTCGCTTCGGCGACGGGACGCTCGAGTGACTGCTCACGAGACTCACACAGAAAATTTCGTGCTTGAGGTTCCGTCGACCCGCCGCCAAGGTCACACAGATCTGCTGCTTTTGAACTTGTTTCACCACATAGAACAAGATCAAACTCCCGCGAAAGCTTTCACGCTTGCGATTGCGTGAGGGCCATGTACGCTAAGTTGGGGAAGAACGATTTACCCTGCTCTTTGAGAAGCTGCTCTGAGTTGTTAGAGAAAAGATAAGGAAAACGGTCGGGAAGCGCGGCAGACACAGCCATTTCGGTGCGAAGCTTACCGAATGGGCCTTCAATGACAACCGTAGCGAATGGTAAGCAAGCACTCTGCTCCTCGGCGACTTGCCTAATTCACGCGCATTCTCCTGTAATGTCATCCGGAGACACTAATGAAGGATGGACAACGTCCATGGTTGCCGCTGAGTCTCTAAATGCTCGACACGTTGTCACGAAACGAGCGCTCAAAAACGGGCGCGCCACCGAATTCTCGCGACGAAATGCCGGAGGGACGCCGCGAAATCAACGATAAAAAAAGAAAACAAGCATCCAAAGACTCCTCGGGCACGCGTCCCTCTCCCCTCGGAAGCGTGGGTTTGGCGATGAACCTCCTCTCATCGGCGCCCGAGCCAGCCCTCAAATGTTCTAGATGGAAAGGGGCAGGGTGATGCCGGGGTGCGTCATTCGTCGCGGACGGCCTTCGCACCGTCTCGCCCTTTCCCCAACCTTCGCTGCGTATTGCGCCGACAAAATGATGAGAACTTTCTGGAATCTCGCGCGGAAGGTATTTAACCGAGCAGCAGAGATGGGAGATGAGGATGAATGGATGGATGGATGGATGGATATGGCTGTACCCTTTAGATCGGGCGGTGGCTAGCGCCACCAAGCCGTAAGACGGAAGTTAGCGCCAGAGAGCGCGTAGGGTATTCCGCCGTGTAGTCGGCGAAGGTTTTGTCCGTAGTTACAAAGCAGGAGAAGAAGACGATTTCCACCTGATGGGTGAAGGCTCGAGCTACAGGCAAGAGCGTGTGTCTACCGCTATCGAGCAAAGGCGCGTGGCAACAGCTGCGTGTGTGAAGCCGACGTAATTCTGGCGAAGACTCTTGAAGCTTGGAGAGTGGTCAAGTGAAGACGCGAAGTTTCCTAGTAGAGAAACTTCGGGGGCAGTCGAGGTTTCCTGGAAGAGAAACTTCGGGGGCAGCGGAACGACAACAACGCTGGACTTTGAGTGAGTGATTCTCGGAAGAGTATCATCCAGACTTTTGTTCCAAGAACTTTGGACTGAATAGGTTTTCTATCTCTTTAGTCTTTAAGTGTCTTGGTTGTTCAATGCATGTGACTGCATTGTAGTGAGTATTGTTGTCTGTGTCCGTTGTTTCGAGTGTGGCTGATTGTACTGTGTAGTACGTTGTTTGATTGGTGACATATTGTACTCAACTATTGTGGAGTGTGCATACTTGTGTATTGTTTTGATCTGCCATTATTGAGAGTATAATTTTGTTTTGTTAATCAACTTACGGCTCTGACTTGTTCTTTGGGCCACAGCCGGCGTCCGCTGGCGCGCCAAATAGGACCACTTCTAAATTTCCACGCTTTCGTGGTGCAGTTCGGGGGGCCGATACTTCGGCCCTTGGAATTAGCCCGGTGATCGCCTCCCTAATTAACGGGACCTTTCACACACGTTTTTTTCATTCACCCTAATTTCTTGGAGATACGACTCTAACAACCGCATGTTCTTTTCCGATTCTCGAATTGTTGCAAAAGCAAACTTTTGCTTACTGTTTATCGCGATGTGCTCTTCCTTTTTGCAGTTGTAGCAGATTAGTGGCTTCCGTTTGTTTTCCGATTCTAGGATAGTTGCAAACTTTTGCTGACAGTTTATCGCGATGTGCCCTTCCTTTCTGCAGTTGTTGCGAATTCGCGGCTTGCGTTGATCCGGTTTCTTTGAAAAGCCCTCTTTCTCTTCATTCTTTTCAACGCGCACTGCCCTGCTATGCAAATTTCGGCTAGTATAATACTCCTCAGCTAACTCTGCTGCCTTGTTTAGCTGTACTTCACCAAGTTTGTCCCGAAGCCAAAGCTTGACGTCCTCTTCGATGCAGTGGTAGAATTGCTCCAATGCAATGCAATCTACCACTTTATCGCGGTCGTCATAAACACCTTCGCCCTTGAGCAACTCAATAAAATCGGCTTTAAGACGAAACGTGAAGTCAACGTGTGACTCATTCCCCTTTTGAGCATACCGGAACCTTTGCCTGAAAGCCTCGGGTGACAACTTATAACGTCTCAAGAGCACTTCCTTCACCTCGTCATAGCTCCCAAACGCTTCCCTCGACAAGCAAGTTATCGCGTCGGACACTTCGCCGGGAAGAAGAGCTAACAGGTTCTGTGCCCAAAGAGACCACTCTAAAGCATTTCGCTCACAGACGTGTTCAAACTTGACGAGATACTTCGCCATGTCCTCGCCTAGTACGAACGTTGGCAATTCGCCCCGAATTATATAACCGCTGACCCGAATCGTCGGAGAAGCTACGCTAGGCGCCTGCGAACCCTGTAGGATTGCCTATTCTATTCGTTTCAACTCGAGGCGTACCTGTCTCTCGGCCCCCTCGCGCTCGCGACGTTCGCGCCTTTCAGCTTCTTCACGTTCGCGAACTTCTCGCCTTTCAGCCTTCTCGCGGCGTGCTTTGATATCCTCCCAGGCCTCATCGACTTCCTCAGCCGAAACTCCTTCATTCCTCATGATCTCAAGGATCGCTTGCTTTCGTTGCGCACGGCCCAAAGTAATGCCGAGTTCCTCACAAATTTCGATGAGTTCCTTCCCTTTAAGGTTCTCCGTCGTTCAGACTAGCCTCTTGCTGTTTGCCCCTGTTAAGAATTTACTTGCCGTACCCACTATAAGTCAACTAGCAAGACGCGCAAGCAATTTTTAACATTCCCGTGTTTACACCTTTCGCGTTAACTTTGGTTTCAAAGCGCTTCGACTTGACTTGAAACGATCAAAGCTCACTCTAATGCTTCACACAGCCCTTCTCTAAACTACTATAACCTGAGCTAGAGTAGTTTGGTGAACTGAGGGAAAAACATCAGGCACTCACCGCATCGATGTCGCTGACGCTGACTGATTCCGCAGCTGGCAACCACTGTTGCGACGCGCACCTCCGACGACGTTACGAAGGGCGCCACGAATCTCAGCGCTGCAACCACTGCTTCGAAAGACGGCGACGCCAACACGGTCCCGAAGGCGCCACTGCTTCGAACTCCGCCGGGAAGGTCACCAGCCGTTTGGTAGTGCAGGTTTCTCAGCTCGCGACTGCTTCTGCGCAGAGCTGATAGACGAGCGGACGAGACGACGGTGAGTTAAACAAGGTTTATGTACAGCATATATACAGAGGCGTTACAAATTCGGCACTGGGGCTGACAGCTTAGAGACCCGAAGAGCCGAGCTCTCCTCTCTAACACATAGGTCTGCTCTCAAATGGGTCTGCTGCTAACACATAGCTCAACTCTCTATCACATAGCTCTCTTTTCTGACACACAGCTCAACTCTCTATCACATAGCTCTCTTCTCTGACACACATGTCTACTCTCCCAAGGACCGGGAGAGTAGACATGTGTGTCAGACGTCACCCAAGGACAAGTGACGTCGCCGCGCATTGCGTCAGACTCGCCAGACAGGAAGGCGCCGACTCGCTGGCTGAGGTGACTCACTGCACGTGCGCCGCAGAAAGGCGCCGTCGCGTGATGACGCCGTTGAGTTGTTCATCGCGTCAGGCGGGCTCGCGTGCTGGCCTTGACACAGATTGCCTTTTTCAGAGGCATGGACGTTCGCTGTGGACTCGCAGGCACAACGCTATACACGCAGGCGTGCTCCGTCACCTTGCTGACGCACGACGTGAGAGAGATCGGCCTCATGTTTTTGACTACCAGTGGCTTGGCCGGTTTGGGTGTAAGCACCACGTCCACGATTTTCCATTCACGCGGAACCCGACGTGTCCTCCAGCACTCATTGAGATACTCGCATAGGTTCACGATGGCGTTGTCTACTAGGTTTCTGAGGATCTTGTTGGTGATTTCGTCCGGGCCCGGCGCGACATCGTTTTGACTAGCTGAAGAAACGCCCTGATCTGTTCAGTGAAGTCCGCGTCGAGCTCTTCGTTAAGTGCGCCAGTATACTCGAGGTTATCTCGGCCTTCGGGGCGAGTCAGGTGCGTCCGCACGATCTCGTCCATGAGGGCCTCCGGGTCGTCCTCGTATTTGTGCCGCAACTTGACCATCTCAGTCCAAACTGCCGTCCTGGTACTGGTGTGATCTAGCAGGTTCGTCAGGATCTTCCAGGTGCGTCCCGCGTTCATATTTCCGTCCATGGTATTGCAAAGCTCTTCACATTCCTGCTCGCATAAGTGGGAACAGTGTGTCTCGATTTCGTGGTTGACTTCTGGGTTTTTTTTCTGTAGCTTTTTATTAAGTGCTGCATCAATTTTTTGGAAAGGATGAGGTTCGCCAGACGGCTGTGCACTCTGGTTGGGTTGGGGGCTTCAGTTCTCTCGGCGCTCGGGCCTTCCTCTTCCCACCAGTCCGTCCTTTCGATTTCTTTAGTGGCTTTCTCCACGTCTGCTAGGATTCTCTTGCACCATGACCTAATATCCTTGATGGGGTCTTCCTTCCCATTGTCCCTGTTTTTGGGAAATTTGTCCCACTCGAGTTGTTGCCTACCTCATTGGTTAAGGTACTCACATTCAGAGCTTGAGGGCCTACGTTCGAATTACAGGCCTGTGATGAAATTCTGTTTTTTCTTCGCCGGTACGACGCATTCACTTGATTCATATACATTTGAAACAACAAAGCGTTGTTGCTTAGCCAGAGGCCGGTCACTTCGATTAGTTTTGGTGTTGGAAATAAAGCACCTGCCATCGTTTTTGTTTGACGCAAAATATTGGCAACTTTTGCATTTATGGCCTTTTATTTCCAACTCACGCACTTAAAAAGTACGAAATTAGGTGTAGAAATAAAATGTGCTCTTGGCTATTTTTTTTCAACAAACCATAGATTTATCCAGATGCGGAAGTCGTTGCACCGACGTGCGGAGCTTTAGCTATTGTCTTATCCTTAGCTCTTATCTATTCTGCTGCCATTCCGCTCGTCTGCTCCCTCCCCTCACGAGACTAAAATAGTCGTCAACCGGATAATTCAGAGAAGTATTTTCTCTCTGTCTCTCTCTTCTCTGTCTGTTTGTCTGCTCCTGCCATTTTCACTGTGCTCGTGTGAAAGTTTTGAGAATACGTTGAAGGCAAAATTTTCGGTGTTTGCGAGTGCGAACGGGCTCCTGATGTCGATGAAAGTAAATATTGGCCCCATATCTGCACGTTTCTCTGCAAATGCCATCGAAAGACGATGGTTTTGCGTCTGGAGAGAGTGAGCAAAACGCTTATTTGATGTTGTGCGCTAAAAATTGGTGAATGGTATTGTGGAGGTGCAGCGAACGCCACCATGCGTGCAACGTAGGCGAACGAGCGCATCGAGGCACGTGAGACATGAGCGCTATCTGGCAGTTCATAATATTGGGGAAAACAAATGGCTGCATATCCACGGAGTGAATGATGGAGAGTGGGACGAAGCATCCATCCGTCCATTTGTTCTTGCTTCCGTCCGTCCATGCATCCGTCTGTGTGACCGTCTACGCGTCCATCTGCCCGTCCGTGTGTGCGTCTGTTCGTGCGTCCGCACGTCCATCTGTGCGTCTGTCCCTGCGTTCATCCATGCATCCGCCCCTGCATCCGTCCATGCGTCTATCCGTCCGTACAGCCATACATGCGTCCGTCCATGCGTCTATCTGTGTGTCCGTTCGTTTATCTAGTCAACACTCCAAGTACCACCATCTCGCATCTTTTCATCGTATATTCCGCATATAAAGCACCACCATCCAGCGGATATTACAAGGATTAAACGAGAGGTGGCACACGCACAATTTCTTACGGCTTGCGCTTCGTGTCTACTTCCCACCTTTAACCACCTCGAGTTCATGGTATATACTAGTTCACTGTATTCATAGCACTGCAGCCCAACGCTCGCTAAACCTTTCTAAAACCAAGAAGATTATGCCCAGCGAGTATAACGCAGCAACCCTTTCTTGCCAGATAGTGCTCAATTGCTCAATGCACATGTCAATGGCTGCTAGTGGGGAATGAGAGACAGGAGAATTCGGGTTGTAGTTAAAGCGCACGCTGCAAATTGTTATTGTTCAACAACGCACAGGAGAAATCTCCCACCGGCACCACATTGCAGGTAAAAAGGTAAGACTGGTTACACACTACGACTACGACTACGACTACGAGGGACGAACTGGTGCCGCTTTAAGAAGCTTCGCCCCTAAAAAGCGCGTGGCATGCGCACCCGTCTCGCAGGCGATAAGGTGAAGAACGTAAGTTGAGTGGTAGGTGCCACCACGGTGTCGTCTTAGCAAAACGATGAAAACGCTTGCCTTTTCGTCTTTAGCTTTGCATTGTCAGCGCAGCGTACTAAATGCTGCAGTCCTTAGAACTACTTATGTATGCTTCCACTAGTATAAAGACACACGTACAGAATATTGACGTGATGTTATTGTGTCTCAGATATGCGCAATATTTGCTTTTTAATCGACAGTCGCACAAGTACGAACACCGAAACTTGAGCATTATTGCTGGTCGCTGCGGATAAGGTTGGATTTTGGCCGTTTCGAATATCGATTTGGGGGACAGACAGACAGACAGACAGACAGACAGACAGACTAAAATTTTCACGTTGAAGAGCCCTCAGAAAAACTATCGTCAGTGAGGTGACATGTCCATGGAGTCAATGGCGACGAAAATTAGACGCTTTGATAGAGCCGTCTGGATTGCGGCGGCAGTAGTACAAATAGTATAAAATTACTATCTTATTGACAACTGAACAAGTTTTTACTATCTTCTGCACTCAAATAGGTTTTTTGAACAAATAATAGGTAAAATATTGTTTGTATAATTTATAGTAGCGTACAAAATGAAGTAGGTTTCAAAGCACCAGGGCGTTTTGATAGGGCGCCTGGTCGTTCGCATAGCAGACGACACTGTCGTCACCGTCGTGATCTGCTTCTGCTTTATGGCTGTCCCGCGCTCGTTGGAGCAGCTCCCTGTCTCGATTTCTCTCGTTTCCACATAGTGCAATGTAGTATATTACTTACAAGACACTCACACTATCTTGCATACTTACCTTAGTAAGTGAGTGATGCCGCATACAGGCCGAGCAAAATGACGACGCTGATAACACAAACTTGCGAAGTAAGATGTTTTATTGCAAGCCAATCGGCGTTTACATAAAATAAAGGTCACGTAGTAACGTGGTAACATTTTAGAATGTACAGCAGTTAACAATATTTGTGCATCAGCGTTCATGTGCAAACAAGGTACGTACAACGCATAGCTCCAACGCAGATGCCCGGAGCATGAAGCTGTCCAGCGCTGGCTGATATGCTCAGCGCTGGCTGATATGCCCATCGCACTCCACGAAACGTTCGCTGCAGTAACTAAAGGTATACTGATAACGTTCCAGCACTTCTGTAGCTGAAGATGTCGTAATACCTCGTTTACAGTATTCGGCGAACTTTCTGTAAATATTATCAACGTACTCGCGTGTCTATCATGAGCAGTACGGCACGACTGTTTGTTTTCTGGTCCACGCTGCCATCTAAAGTGCGTCACTTTCCGATTTTTCAGGTGTTCACACAACGCATGCTTCTGAATGCCTAAAGTTAAATGAGAAAAGATTTTTTTATGTTTACGATTTTCAAGTCTTACAAATAAAATTGTAAAAAAAAAGGCTTAGATGGCGTTTGTTTGCAGCTGCTGGCGGTGCGCTGTCGTCGTTTCGATGGTGGCGATGCCTCACGGCACGAACGCAAAGCCTAAATCAAGCCACGGGCCTGCTCTCGTCTTTAAAAAAGGACATAAAGTGTACTGTGCTGCCTAGGGGTGCAATACACGGAAAGAAGCTTCGCAGCGAAACTTTTCCGCTTTCCATGAACGACAGGTAAGCACATGAACGGTTTTTTCGGTACAAAGGAACGGGCGCTATATTTATCTAAACAGCTACAGGGCGAACCGAAACAATTCTGTTGCTGCTTAACACTCAAGCTTCTTTTTATTTCGGTACTGTGCATTTATCAGTAATGTGGTAAGCATGTAAAGCCACTTGTGGACAGTTTATCGTGAGCCGATTGACTCCAGCTGACTCGCAGACGAAAATTTCACTTCACCATCGGTTTCGCTATCGGTATTTTGTACTATTTTTTTTCTTGAAGAATAAATCTTGAAAAGTAGGTTTGCCGAAAGTGCTTCTTCGATGAACTGCTTCGGCTTTAGAGCATTACGACGACCACATTTGAATGTCTAGGATAGAACCCCCCGATTTTTTACGTAGCATGACTTTTTGCATTCTGTATCACGATAAAATCAAATCATGTTACCAGCGCTATAAGGCCAAGCTGCGCGTTGCTTTTGAACTTTTGAAACGTTGTTATCATTCTTTCTTGCATCCTCTGCTATTGTGTCGCTTTTACGTGTTGTTTATTTATATCCATGTTGTTATTTACTTCATTTTTAAGGTGTGACGTATGGTGGTGCAGTGAAGGGCGCAGAAGAAGAGTGATGCTAACGAGCACAAATAAAACGGGGAGGTAAGCACCATACGCCTTATTTTCATGAACACGCACGTGGACCAGCGTTCACGAAATAAATACATAAAGGTACGAATCATTCTTAATAAATAAAAAAAAATCCAATCAATCTTGATGTGCTCCGATTATTAGTGGAGGTGGGCTGCCAATCGCAAACATCATCAACGAATTAAATTTTTGGGAATTCAGCCTGTGCCGTGCACTATAATAATTATTATCAGCATTTCTGATACTCGTAGTTCAGCTACACACTGCAGCAAGCGAAGCTTCCTGGTGCATCCTCATGTTGCTTTTCTGCAACGTATATAGAGAAACGTACCTCGCGTTTAACATACGTAACCAGCTCGCGAACTGAACTGATCGCCTTCAAAAGGCCGAGCATCGTGGGCTGCATGGTCCCTCAGCCGGATCATCGCGGACCTCAGCGAAGCATCGCGCCCATGCAGTGGGTTGCATGGGCGCGATGCTCTGCTTTAGCATAGCGCGATACGCATTGCCTTTAGCATAGCGCGATGCGTTGCTCGAGCGAGCGAGCAATCGAATCGCCGCTTGTCAAGGCATACCGCATAATTGAAACTGTCAATTCAGGCTGCATGCGCCGCTGCTGGCATGGGAAGCGATGCCGCAAAAAGGCAGGCGTGCTGGAGGTGAAGCCTGGCTGGTTTCACCTCCAACACGCCAACTCTGACACCGGGCATACCTCTAGCAAAGGCGGTTGGGTAGCCCGAAATTATTTGCAGGGTTCGTATTAGAGAAAGCGGGTCACAGTTCATATTCGTTGAATAAAAAATTAGGCAAACCCTACGTACCTTGGGAATCAATGTTATCGAAGTATGTCGACGAAAGGTTACTGTGTTGTAGCTTTTTATTGAGCTAAATGTTATGCAGTGGCACTAAAGATGTGTACAAATGCACTCAAAGACATATGTTTAACAGTCACTCAGATTTTATATTTATAACCACTTGTTGACAGTTGCGTAAGGGTGGGCACAACGATATGGATATTAGAAACACCTGAAGCGGTGAGCTGTTCACGAGGATGGTAATCCTGGTCAAGGCTACGTAAATTTTTTGTGAGTGACACTTCACTAAAATTTACGTAGGGACGACGTGACGCCTGTATCAAAAGAGTACATGTGAATGTTTAAAATTGAATAGCCCACGCTGCGAGCACAACTGATGTTACCGGAACATTACAGGATGTTTTAAAAGTAGTTACGAGACCTGGCGTGGCTCTGTGGTAAATACTTGATCGCCACGCCGAATACTATAGCTTGATTCTGGCTTGGACCCTGACATTTATTCTTTGAATTTGGCGGGTACACGCCAGCGTTGCCAGCTTTTCCTCAATGCTCACACCGTTTCTTAACATTCTCACGCCATTTCGAAAAGGAGCTCTGAAACACTTTTTCAGGTAACCATGGAATGAATTCAATGGAAGAGCTTATTGCCTCACAAATTCAACGCCGCAAAACTTTCAAGAATCCGCCCAGTGCGAGGGGAGTTACAAAGATTTGTCGCGTGCTGCAATTGCATTCTCTCTTCTCTCGTGTCCGCGAGAACGTTGGAAGCTAAGCAGGGAGGGATGGCAGGGCCACTCAGAAAAACGTCTCGCGCAACATGGCCTTGAGCACTTTTTTATTTTTTTCTCCGAATGCGCGGCTTTCGCAGTGTTATCACGTGCGCACGCGTGGACAAGTGACGGCTTCTCGCGGCGACCCCTGTAACAACCGAGCGCGCCATGTTCAAATCAGCCAATGGCTGAGAGATGGGCGCACTGGGCTTAATTCTGTTATTTGTCAAGAGAAGAGAAGCCAATCTTTAGCCGACTTCAATCATTTATTCTGAATTCCAGGCCGCGTGCTGTGCTATAATATTTGGATCGTGTACTGTCGGGAGCCTTTACTACCAATCGGCAGCGTTTTGTGACCAGGCTCAAAGAGTGTTGCAGAGCCACTTTAACCTTCTCGCTATACCAACCCGCGGGCATGAGCAATAGTCTAGTGGTAAGTGTTTGGCGACGTACGCGACGAAATTATGACATAATCATGTCATGACCAGTGAACCATACTCGTCAAACACCTTACGAGAGCACTCAAAAATAGGCGGATGGATAGATAGATAGATAGATAGATAAACACATAGATAGATAGATAAACAGACAGACAGACAGACAGACAGATAGGCAGACAGACAGACAGACAGACAGACAGATAGATAGATAGATAGATAGACAGACAGACAGACAGACAGACAGACAGACAGACAGACAGACAGACAGACAGACAGATAGATAGATAGATAGATAGATAGATAGATAGATAGATAGATAGATAGATAGATAGATAGATAGATAGACAGATAGATAGATAGATAGATAAATAGATAGACAGATAGATAGATAGATAGATAAATAGAGAGACAGACAGACAGACAGAGAGACAGATGGATAGATAGATAGATAGATAGATAAATAGATAGATAAATAGATAGACAGATAGATAGATAGATAGACAGATAGATAGATAGATAGATAGATAGATAGATAGACAGACAGATAGACAGATAGATAGATAGATAGATAGATAGATAGATAGATAAATAGATGGTTATATAGATAGATAGTTATATAGATAGAAAGATAGATAGATAGATAGATAGATAGATAGATAGATAGATAGATAGATAGATAGATAGATGATAGATAGATAGATAGATAGATAGATAGATAGATAGATAGATAGATAGATAGATAGATAGTGAAAGTGCGCTGCGGCTTCAATTTGGTACATGGGCGGGTATGCGGGACCGCCACTCCAGTGTTGAAGTTTGACATTTGAAGGGTGGAAGCATTGACATGTCCGTATGGCATAACAAGTGTCAGAAGAGTGCCAGAGAGGACTAGCGAAATGGACAGACAGCACTCACCTGTCGGGCAGAAAATAATTTTCTGCGTGACCATCATACGGCTGATGAAAGCGATTGTCAAATTTCGATATCGTTAATGAGTTTGGCTGCATGACAGTGACGGCCCCACGTGAGCGGCCACCCGTTTCGGCAACATGGCGGAGCGTGCTGCCTCACTTCCAGCAGGACGACGTATGGCGAATAATCTTTCCCGCATTCCATTACGACAGGGTATTTAATCAGATCGTTCAATCGAAGACGTCATTTATCCCGACACCCACCCCAACAATCGAAGACGTCATTTATCCCGACACCCGCCCCTCTTGGCGAGTGAGACCTCGTCCTGCGGCGTGAGCCGCCTCGTTCCCCGCGAGCGAAATGCTGGTGTGTGCCGGGGTCCATAGGAGGAAAACCTTTGGAATTTGGGGTTGTGAATGTGACGTCGAGTCGCCATCTCCGCCCATTTGAAGGTGGCGCGCCGCTTCCCGCGAGACAAGGCTGCACGCGAAACTAGGGACTGCCGCTTGCGAGTCGCTTATCACAATCTCTGCATGGGGAGCTGCTGCGAGTGCTAAGGCTATCGCGGCTTCTTCGGCCGCCTCCGTGTGTCCCGTCGTCACCGTGGTGCTCGCGAGGCATTTGCCCTGATGGTCAACGACCACAGTTGCGTGAGCTGTTCTCCCTTCTCTATACCTCGCGGCGTCTACGTATACCACGCCCGCACTGTTACCAAACTTCTTTTGAAGCTGTTTAGCACGCTGGTTGCGCCATCCGATGTGGTGCGTCGGGTGCATATTTCTAGGAATCGGCGGAACGATCAAGCAGTCGCGTACTTAGGCAGGGACATCCACCTTTTCTCCATGCTGAGTGTGATATCCGATGCCCAGCGACTCAAGGGTGTGTCGACCCATCTTTGATTTTGTTAAGCGATAGTATTGCGCAACGTCATGGGCCACAATTAACTCGTCGAGTTGTGAAGTACTAGCTCTAGAAATCTTTCGGTGCTCGCGTTGATCGGCATGCCGATAGCTCTCTTAAAAGCCTTTCGTATCATGCAGTTGATTTTGTTTTTTTTCTGAGCCTAACCATTTCAGGTAAGGCGCATCGTATGTTATTCGACTCATCACGAAGGCCTGCCCGAGACCGATCGCGCAGTGTTCGAGCAGACCGTTACGAGACCGTTACGTCTATTTGGGATACGACGCAAGAGTCTGATCGCGTCGTATACTGAACGACGGAGTCGGCGCACAGTCTCACCATTAAGGCCAATTGCCTGCATGTGTAAACCCAGAATTCAAAGTCTGTCTACGTGTGGTATAGAAGTGCGATCTGCCAACAGAACGTGCATTTTGAAGGATTCCCTCTCCTCGCCACATGTGGTTTTGCGGCCTCTGCTTGTGGGATTGTAGATTAAAAGTTCGCACTTGGTGGCTGAGCACTACAGGTCCGTTCCTTGCAAGTACTCCTGAACTTTGTCTACTCTCGCCTGTAGCATTCTCTCGACGTGACCGTCACAACCTCCTCCGGGAAACCAAAGGGTGATTTCGTCCGCGTATATACTGCAATAAAGTCCGGGTATATCCATTAGGTTTTCTGGTAGAGTCAGTAGCACTCAATTAAAAAGTGATGGTGATATTAGGGAGCCTTGCGCCGTGCCCTTCGAGCCCATCTCCAAGTCTTGTGACCCTTGGTCGGCGATGACACTTGCGCGCCTCCTTGCAAGAAAATCACGTATGTTTTGTATATTTTTCGACCTAGACCCAATACCTCAACTTATTTTAGTATCGATTGGTGTTTGACGGTATCCAAGGCCTTTGATTATGCAGGCCAAGAATCGCCTTGGTGGAGTTGGTAGTGTCATCAAAAATGTGATGTTTATCTAAACTAGTGCATCCTGTGTGGAGAGATTGCGGCGGAATGCCAACTGGGTGCACGGGAATGCGTCACGATCTTCGATAAAGTCGGTTACTCTAATGAGAACTGCGTGCTCCATGACTTTTTCTACACAGGACATAAGCGAAATTGGCCTTAGATTATCGAGCGCAATTCGATTGCCTGGTTTAGGTATCATGACAACTGGAGCTGTTTTCCACGCTTTGTGAAGGGAGCCGTTGCTCCAGCACTCGTTGACGTAAGTTACCAATCGGGAGATTGACTAATCGTCTAAGTTTCATAGAGCCTTGTTGGTAACCATGTCTGGTCCTGGCACCAACCGGGAGTTAAGTTTGAAAAGGAGTGCCAGAATTTCTGCCTCACTAAAGTCTACGTCTAATTTATCATTAGCGACTTCATCGTAATCGAGGTGTTGGGAGCTGTATTTTGTCTTAAAGTAACGGTCTCGTATTGCAGCGAGGATATCTGCACCTTCATAATCTTTTACAAGTCTCCGAGTTTTATGGCCTTGGGCGGCCCGATTCTCCTCCGGATCCAACAGATGCCGAAAGAGACGCCAAGCACTCACCCCACGCATCTGCTTCTCCAAGCCATTACACATGTCTTCCCACTGTGCCATACATACTTTGAACACGTGTTCCTCGATCTGTCTGCCATGCGTTTTCGCGATGCCCGGTTGTGTCTTTGGGGTATCCACTTTTCAAGTAGGGCTTGCTTTGCTTCCCACATATGTAGCAGCCGGCTCTCGATTACTTCAAGCTTCGCCTCGGGCGGAATGTCACACGTTGCCGCATCTACGTCCCTGTTGAGCGTCGCAGTCCATTCGTCTATATTCGTGATCGGCTCGTTGCCACGCCCTCTTTATCGTTTCTTCCGGAAGGCGTCCCACTTCACTAGTTTAAGTTTACGGCCGTTGCCTTTTGAGCATGCTCCATGATCACTCGGTCCCGTGTGAATTATAACCTCTATAAGCGAGTGGTCACTCCCCAAGTCCTCTTGCATGGTTTGCCAAGACGCTGCGGTTACATTCGGCACGAACGCAAGATCTGGCAGCGTGTCTGCACTCACGCTATTGCCCCTGCGTGTTGGATTGGCGGGGTTCGCGATGAGTTCAAGCTATTGGTCTTACGAGCCTTCCCAAAGGTATTTGCATTTAGGCGTTTTACGAATGTATCCCCAGGCCCCGTGCGTTGCATTAAAATCACCCGCGACTAGCAGAGGTTCCCCGATTGCGGCCGTGCTAGCCATCTGGAGCAGCTCCCCAAATCAGTGCTGCAACGTGGGTTTACGTACGTTAAAGACAAACAGTCCTCGCCCACGCCTAGGAATCAATACCATCATTAAACGCGGGAATATTATTCATTGTCAATTCTTTGTACTCTAAACCTTAACGAAGACTACAAAGACTGCGACTCAACCTGTGTGAGCTGAGCAATTGAATTGAACCGTTCTGACGCACTATTCAGTCTGATTACATCACAAATAATAGCCATGTCTATTAGAGCATAGCTAGTGTCACCATGCACGTGATCCGCCTTGAAGAACGCCGAAAAGGCCGAGATGTCCAACAGTGAAGAGCTTGCTGGTTCAGCGTTGAAAATCTCGGTATATCACTGACATTTATTCACACTAACAAAATAGCTGTAATGGTTGTCGCAAACTTTACGCTTGCTGAGGACCTGTACTTCGCGAATATAAACTTATCGGCAAGCACGGCACGCACAAGGTGTAATGAAGCCAAGAGCTTGAGGGTTTCGAGGTGATGTGCTTCGTAGACGAAGTGTGAATATAAAGACACACAGTGTTCTCAGACTGTTTTTAAAGTTACCTGATGATTTTCTATACATAGCTGACTGGACAAGAATATTGACTTTCACACATGAAGATTTTTTTAAATAGGCCGTAAGCACTAACCGCACACGAAACGCTTGTGCTGGGGTGAGTTTTCACTCACTACTTGCTTTAAAAAATACTGGTATTGAGCTTCAAAAGTGTTAAAAAACATATATTATGTAAAATGTGCCCAAAAGTAATTTTCCTCAGATTTCGCCCCATTCCGTGCCCTTAATAGTTGGAAGAAGACAAACGGGGTCTGAACTCAGCATATTGGTTTGTGGTCTTTGACGAACGCGTATCTTGTTTGTCACAGAAATATTTGCACTAGAAAAAATCATAATTTTGGATGAAGTGATCCGCGGCTAAACAAGTGAGCCATTAAAACAAAAAAAAAACATCAATGGATTCACTTTTTGTGGGTGCTACTTGATGTTTTGCACTTTCTGCTGCATATTGTAGGTATCTTATCTGCCCTTTTTTAGTCACTCTTTGCAAGGTTTAGTGAGACCTTGCATGTTCGCTCTTAGTTGACCTGGGTGTGTATAAGTGTGCGCCATTTTCACCAATAAACAGGGTTTAGTGTCCGCTTGCTTGCATTGCCTTGCACGTATTCTTACTCAATGTGGATTTACTTACGCAAGTCGCCGCAGACTGTTAAGCAAAGGCAGTAGTTGAGTGATGCAAAGGCCCCGCCAGGCAGAAGAAGGCCTGTTAGATGGGGGATGGTCTACTGGGGACATTGCCTCCAACAGAGCAAAGGCGGAACGATATACACGAACCTCCGGGAACGCCCAGCGCATGCACAAGATGCACAATTGAAAGGTGAGGCCAGCGTCCTGTAAATCATGGCAAGACGTGACATATCTGCTGACCAAGAGACACATGCACCCAAAGTGGGTAGACTACACATAACCTTTTGCGGCACAACGCTCTCATTTGGAGACAATTTCTTCGAGAACAATTGCCAGACCAACGACCACACACTTTTAGCTAGCCGCAAATAAGAATTCCTGTCTCATTTATTTATTATATTATTTATTTATTTATTTATTTATTTATTTACAGATACTGCTGTCTTATGTTTGAGACAACAGCGCATGCGGTAGTTGTTTCAAAATAGTGTCCAGGTTATTCCAAGTGTCAACTTTGCAAGGAAAAAACGAGTACTTGTAACAATCAATAAAACATCTGAATGGCACAATGTTCAACGGATCGTATCGGCGAGTCACCTGGGTGGGATGATTGGTGAACGAAATGGGTGTGGCTATGCGGACAGAATTGTGCACGATGTTATGTAGCATGGTAAGCCGATCACACATACGTCTGTGTTCTAGACGTTTTAGCGATAAAGCACGGTAGTGCTCGGAAGGGGAGAAATCGCGGTCATAACGGTTAAAAATGAATCTAATCGCTTTTCGATGGGTGGCCTCAAGTTTATTTATGTCAATTGCAAGATGTGGTGACCACACAACAGACGCATATTCAAGAAGAGGCCTGACCAGTGATTTGAAGGCTATAAGCTTGCATTCTTTTGTGGCGCCCTTTAGCGTTCTTCTCAAGTAACCTAATTTCTTAAGCGATTTTGCTGAAGTAAGGTCGATGTGTTTTGTGCCACTTCAAGTTTGGAGAGAATACAACACCAATATAGTTAAATTCCTGAACTTTTTCTAGAGTGTGATTGGAGTCGCCATATCCAAATTACAATGGCTCCTTTTTAATTGTAAAAGTTATTGTCACGGTATTCTGAAAATTCAGCTCCATTTGCAAAGTTCTACTCCATTCACAAAAGGAAGAAAACACATCATTCAACAAAACTTGGTTAGTGACGCTACGTACATTGGAATACAATACACAGTCATCGGCGTATAGGCGAAGCTTAACTGGAGTGTTAATGACAACCTGAGTGACATTGTTAATTTAAATTATGAATAAAAGTGGTCCCAAGACGGAGCCTCGTGGAACACCTGAAGAAATATGAGCTTGCGACGACTGTTCGTGGTTGTAGCGAACGAATTGGCTCCTGAGGTGCAAATAATTCGTAATCCAATCAAGTAATTTGTCTGCATAAGGGCCTGTAAGAAGGTTACCAAGTTTAAGCAGAAGTTTTTTATGACATACCTTGTCAAAAGCTTTGCAGTAATGAATAAAAATGGCATCGACTTGTTTGTGGTTATTAAGTGACGAGGCGATGTCATGCGTAAATTCGATTAATTGTGTGACAGTGGAAAAACTGCGGTGGAAACCATGCTGATGCTCTGAACGGATATTGTTGTCAGTTAGGTATTGAATAATGTGCTTGTGAATGATGTGTTCGAGTAGCTTGCAGCACGTGGATAATAATGAAATCGGTCTGTAGTTAGAAATGATTTCCTTCTTACCCGATTTGAAAATAGGACCAACATTAGCGATCTTCTAAATTCGCGGGACCCGTCCGGAGTCAAGCAATTTCCTGAACATAATTATGAAGTATCGTGCACACCATTCAGAATACCTTTTCAGGAAAGCGTTAGGGATATCATCGGGGCCGGCACATTTAGTATATCTATGTTGAGTAAGAGATTATGAACGCTAGAGCAACTTAACACAATACCCGAAATAGCTACCGATACAGAGGGTGTGACAAAAAGAGGAACATTGCCGTTATCAGCTGTAAAAACAGACTTGAATTACCTATTGAAGGCCTCCGAGATCATCTGAGCATCTGAACATATTTCGTTTTCAATAATGAATGAGCAAGTTCTCCTGGAGGGTGGATTACTAATTGTCTTCCGAAATTTGGTCGGATTTTCTCTAATGAATGTTGACAGCGTGTTATTGTAATAGAAATCTCTAGCTTCATGCATTTTATTTTTGAGTGTTGCCTTTAACGTATACAAAGTAAAGTGGTGGTTTGGATTGGAGCGGCATCGGCGACGTAGTCGATTTATGCGGCGAATAAACTGTATTATTTCTCGGTTATACCATGGGTGTTTAGTATTGCGCTTCCCGCATTTGTTTGGCACGAATTTAGATATGCAGTTGAACACAATCGTGCCAAAGTGTTGCGCCCACGCATTTTGACCACAACTGTGGCCAAAAGGAAAAAATTTGCATACGAATCTGCCAGAAGGGAAAGTACGCCTTCATCGTTGGCACATGAGAACTCAGTTCTGGTTTCTTAAGTTGTGGTTTCTGGTTTCCTAAGTTCGTAGTGAATAGAAAATTGAACAAAGACTGCATTGTGATCCGACATATTTTCAACAACCTCGCACTCTGAATCATCACTCAATAGGTCAGCTGTAACAAAAACAAGGTCCAGGATTGAACCACCTCTGGTGAGACTTTGAACAACTTGAATAAAATCATGGGATATAGCGAAGCCAATCAATGAATTACAGAGAACCTTGTGACGGCCGGTCGTGGTGAAGGACTCCCAGTTAATGTGGGGTACATTGAAGTCCCCGCATATATCAGTTTGCTGTCAAGAAGTCTCTGCTTAACGATATAGTCCGTGATTGCCAATATGCAATGGTCATCTTCATTTTGTGGCCGGTAAACAGCTCCAAATACTACAAACACACTGCATACCTTGATCTTACACCAGACAGACTGTTTCGAGGAGATCAGGCAGTGTTGTATATTCGATGCCGTTTTTGATAAAGAGCGCCACGCCACCACTTCGACCACTCGACATGTCGTTTCAAATAACGGAGTAACCAGAGGGCGGAAATTCGTTTTCAGAGATGGATTCATTAAGCCAGGTTTCAGTGACGGATATAATTGACGGACTATGACACTGTACTAGGCAACTGAAGTCGTGGTGACAAACAGCAAAAAAAGGGAGGCTTGCTTGAAACTTATTTACAAGGCTGCGGGCGCCAAAACACAGAAGCGTTAGCTTTTCTGTTTCATTGTGTCTGGTGTCAGTTCATTGCTTTCTTTGCCTTTTTTTGTCTTATCTCTGTTATCGTGCACAGGGATTCTCTCGTCATGTGCATCATCCCAAGGGAATAGTTCTTTAGCAATCTTCATTTTATTCGACATTAACTTGACCTTCTGACCCACCCTCCGAAGTTCAGCAGTGCTTTGCCATAGTTTCTTGCGTGCTTGCCTTGTAGTAGGGGAGTAGTCTTCCGATACAGAGTAGCTACTGCCCTTTAGTCTGAAGCAATGTTTTAGTATATTTAATTTCTCACGGTGATCGAACAGTTTGATAATAATCGTTCGATGCTTGTTCGGTTGATTCCGACCCAATCTGTGAATTTTTTCTGCCGAAGTAACTTTTATACCTAATTTATCAGTGAACACTTCCTTCAACACAAGCTGCGACCGTTCTTCATACGTTTCTTTTGGTTTTTCAGCTATACCAAAAATATTTAGGTTGTTACGCCTGCTGTAATCTTCTAGGTCAACAAGCTTTCTTTCTAAAACTGTAACTCGTAAATCTATGTCATGCGTCAAATTCTTGATTTCATTTATCGCAGATGTAGCTTCATCAACTTTCTGTAATTTGACCTCAATATCCCCCAGCTATTGTTGAATGTTTTTCTGGCCCTCTAGCAGTTCAGCTAGAACCTGCTGAGTGGTAGGCCCTGGATTAGGCTCGACGTCACCACATAGCATGAGTAGCGACAAGACGAAGTCACAGGCAGTAAAGTACATTTCAGTAAGCCTACGTGGGCACGTCAGCTGGACAAAGCAAAGGTCATTGGACTTAATTGTGGAGGCATTGTTACTAACCTGCATGAAAAACAGGAGTGGATTTGACATGGTGCTTACTGGATGCCAGCCGACGTGCCCCCTGAAGAAATCCGAAGGAAATTGGGCATTTATATCTTGGCTCGTTGTTATCGACGAGGTTGCACACGGGTGTCCCCAGTCGGCGCTCAGTCTTAGGAATTCCTCTGCGCAGTCTCCATGGATTGCTCGTAGAACAGGCGTGGACACCATGTTTGCTGTGCTGGCTTTGGTAGTCGAGGTAAGCAGAGCAAGCTACATGAAAAACAGGAGTGGATTTGACATGGTGCTCGCTGGATGCCAGCCGACGTGCCCACTATAACTGACTATAACTGATATAAAATTCTTTTCTATCAGTTATAATCATAATATATTGCTGCATACGAATAACTTATGAAGGCAATACAGCATTTAACAAGACGTTCGAAATGGGTTTTCGGCAGCAATATCAAAATATTCTTTTTCATGTTTTTGGAAATGCTCACTGTGAGCAAACTGTTCTATGTAATTTGATCGGGTTGTCCAATTCAGTCTAAGGAAAAAACATAGATTTATTGAATGTACAATAAGTATAATAATCAAATTGTAATTGACTTCTTCAAATACAGCTTTTTACTCTTCCACTTGTTTTAAGTGAGGTCTCCAGAACCTTAAGTAAATTTCATGCATTCATAGACAGTCAATATTGAGTCTTTCATATGGGGAATCAAATGGTGCGCTTCTTTCACATAAATAGAAGCTGCTTGACCAAGGAGAGACTTCAGGCACTAGTTAACAGGTGAAATTGCTATCTTGGGACGAGAGGGCAGTGTAATGCAAGCCTCCCTTTTTTTTGCTGTTTGTTAAGCTGTGATCACTCCTGCATGAGGAAGCTACCTAAACGAAGCAGCGCCAAGCTTCAGCTTTTAACACGTATTTCCCAGCAATTTCGTAATCGCCAGTGGCGATGAGCCCACAAAGAATATACCTGACCACAACAAATTGATGGCTCAGAATAGATAGAAAAGGTGCAGAGTTGGTCGTAGGGGCGATTGTGTTATCATGGAAAAGCCAACAAGGAAAAAAAAATACGCTCAATCTTGATTTTCACATCTGAAACATGCCGCTAGTCCCCTGGGACATTACATTACGCAGGTCGACATTCGCATGATAACCTTCACGTCAGGCGCGACTACATGTATTAATGTGTAATTTGATTTGATGGTATGTGAGGTTTAATGTCCGAAAACCACTATATAATTAGGAGAGACGCCGTAGTGGAGGGCTCCGGAAATTTCGACCACCTGGTGTTCTTTAACGTGCACACAAATCTGAGTGCATGAGCCTACAGCATTTCCGCCACCATCGAAAATGCAGCCGCTACAGCCGGGATTCGATCCCGTGACCTGCGGGTCAGCAGCTGAGTACCTTAGCCACTAGACCACCGCGGCGGGGCTATTATTGTGTAATGACTAGCATAGAAACAGTAACAAAAGATGAATCTAAACATCACCAATGCTGATGGCAAAATTGCTCAACGAAAACTTTTCTGGGTCACTTCCAATACTTTTTTCTTATTTGCTGCATAAATTGGCAGCCGACCAATTAAGTGAAAGCAAGACTTCGTTCGATGGCTTTGCAAGCGAGCCACTTTCTAACGACAATGTGTAGGTGTGGTTTGTTCACTCTAAGTGAATAGAACCAAAAACAAATCACACATGCATCTATAGTTTGATTGATTGATATGTGGGGTTTAACGTCCAAAAACCACCATATGATTATGAGAGACGCCGTAGTGGAGGGCTCCGGAAATTTCAACCACCTGGGGTTCTTTAACGTGCACCCAAATCTGAGTACACGGGCCTACAACATTTCCGCCTCCATCGGAAATGCAGCCGCCGCAGCCGGGATTAGAACCCGCGACCTGCGGGTCAGCAGCCGGATACCTTAGCCACTAGACCACCGCGGCGGGGCATGCATCTATAGTTTATGACCTTGTTAATGTAAAAAGGAAATGTGACACTGCCGAGTAATTAAATATCTACTTAAGCAGCAATATTAGTCACTACATTTCTCAAGGCATATCTCTTGTCCTTTCCGGAATGCAATATCAAATTCCTTAGAAATTGTTCGGCAAATTCGCCATTTAAGACAGTTGATTATGACTCGTGCCTGAAGAGTTGGACACTACTCCAAATTGGAAGGATTGTAACACAAAACTTACTGATAGAAAATCACCCATATAACAATAACAATGAACGAAAAAGGAAATTTAAGGGATCTTTTTCGTTCATTGTTACTAGAAATAACTGACACGAAAGACGAGGATAGCATAGGGGACGTTATTTGTGGTAACCGATGTTCATCTAGAGAAAGAGTGGACGAAATGATAACTTACCGCTGCCCGGGATTAACCAGCGGCTTTTCGAATAATGCATCCGATGTTCTACCAAATTAACTGCCGTTGAGGTCATCCTCTCATCCTCATCAGGGAATAGATATATGCACATAAGTCGCGGAGTGTTAGTCAGCGCAGCTGGTACACACGACTGCAACTGTCTAAAACTGTCTCCTGGCATCGCGAAACGAACTGACAGCCGAACTGGAATTACTCCTATACTACCAAAAAGCATGCAGTCTACCAAATAGGACCCTTGCTATGAACAAAAGTAAAAGTACAAGTGATTTCTATGTTAGGAACTACATTAATTAGAATTAAATAATTAGACTCGCATTAACAGCAAGACGTATCTGAAGAGCCTTAAGTTTCAAGAAAAAATCGATATTTCAGACCGAGGTTCTAACACATCGTTAGCGTACATACTCAACAACCAGCAAGAAGCTCATTCCACCACAAGAAAACCCACCATAATATATAAATTGTATCTTGTAACATAAGCGACTACGACAACCAGTACAAAGTTTGTTACCTCTGCAGCCCACATGCGTGAATAACCGGACTGAAAGTTAGCCACAGTGACTTTCGAAGTACGGTAACGGACCAGCACTACAAATTACGAAGAAAAGAAAACAGGCAAATTAATGCATTTTTAAAAAAGTACTTCGCGCATTTGACTTGTAAGTTAGCTACCACGCGGCGCATATGGATGCAAAGCACTGCACGGCACTCAGAAGCCTAAATGTTGTGAAAATGCATCCGCCTAACTTGATACGGCAACCGCAGAGCCGAAGAGGGTGAGCTCAAGACAGCGGGTAAGGAAGTCACTACACGGTGTGTGTCACGCTTTAAGCACACCTACACTTTACGACAAGCCCGTATTATAAATATTCAGAGAGCGATGGCTGCGATTAACGATGCTTGAGGCAATGCTATCCTTCGTGTAAATATATGTACAGCCTCCAGCATCTTTATATCGGACGAGTGTCGACCGCATGGAGTATCAGCACCTTACAGCGGCGATAATCTGCGAGACGGGCAAGAGTACGCGCAGGCGCACAAAGCTGCGCTAGCAACGTCTGCCACGCTGTTCGTTTTCAGAACGATGCACGCCCTACCACAATGACTACATTAGTCTCTTTAGATAGAAAAAGAAAACAAAAACAATGTTAGTAAAACCACGTGCATAACTTAAACAGTGATATACAGACTCATGCTCTCTTCATCTTTCCTGTGATCACAATAAAAAAAGCAAAACTTTCGTGACGTTTCTGTCTGCTATTGTGCACACTCCTGGTACCTTTAACAGATAAAGGGAGTGCTTCATTCTGAAAGGAACAGCCTGGCAGACGGCGCTTGCGCTAACGCACCTTTGTGCGCCTGCGCGTGCTGCTGCCAGTCTCGCAGATTATCGCCGCTGTAAGGCGCTGATACTGCGTGCGGTCGACGCTCGCACGATAATATTGAACAATGCTGGAGGCTGTACTGTTTTTCTCAGGAAAAAAACAAGAGTAATGCTTACTCGATGCAATGCCGGTAGCACGTTAACCGTGAAGGCTTCGTTGGCAATAATGCAGAAGATACGTCGGTGTGACGCAGGGCTTGTCAGTACGTACAGTGCTTCAACGCTACTGGAACGGAAGTAAAACTTGTTAGGAAATGAAAGCAGGCGTAAAAGAAATAAACGCGGTCTCACGAATAACGCCCGAGCGCGAAGCCACTGCTGATTCTTGAGCACTCTTATCTAGCCGTCAAGTTTGAGCTACAAAAGAAAAAAAACGATGGAAAGAGTTGGCACTGTACAACAACCACATAGACCTTGAAAAAGATACCAGCTTTATTATGAGTGATACCAAACCTAACATGAGCTAACCATTACCAAAAAAAAAACTAACCCAACTTCATGCGCTCTACCCATAGAAGGTCCTCGATGAGACGCGTCGTACAGACATAAAGTTCAGACGTTGCCGTTTTCTTAAAGTGCAAGTACAAGTCGGGATTAAGACCGGGAAGCTGCGTTCTGACCATAAAAAACCATTACGTACCAAAAAGGCAATATTGTCATGGATTCATGGTTGCAGGAGAGCCACAGGCGTTCCGCGTCAGGGCCATCTCTCGTTGATACAGGCCTAAAAAAAGCTAATTACAGGCCTAACCGACGGCTAAGCATGGAAGCGTACCTGTATCCCGAAAAGTTACACCCACAGTGGCGTCATTCAAGGAAGCCGCTTATTAAAGTTCTACGCCACCTTAAACTTTGGTTGAATTGTGAAGCTATAGTGAGTCAGGTTCAGTGAAAAAAGCCCCAGTGCCTCCGGTTTGTCATATATGGAGGCTCACCCAATTCTTTTGATAACGAAGACAAAGCTCGCAGTGGTCCTTCACCATCAGGTGATGTGGTTGCTGGTACGCAGTGCCGTAAGCCCAGTTAAAGTCCTCAGGAAAAGTCCACACACACACACACACAAAAAACGATGATGCGCGACTCGTACGTACTACGACTACCGCACGCCCCGTGCCTGAACGAAACCATTCCATATGGCACCGGAAAAATGCCGTCTGGAGAATTTTCTGCGCGACCGGCAGTGAACAAAAATATGGAGGTGGGCAGCCCACGTGTAACATTGTTTCAACGGTGATTCTCCGATATTTGCGCACACGCCGTTGCAGCCCCATCTGGCATTACGTCATGGGAACGTTCTTCGCAGTCTTATCGACGAGATCTGCGAACAGCGTACTTCGGAGGAAAGAAATCAAAGAAATGATGCACAAGAAGCAAAATCACACGATATGGCCCACACGGCGTATGATCTTCGGGCTCGTAAAGTGCCAGAAGCGCATAAACAGCAAAGCTGAAGAAGTTAGATCGTCGCTTCCGTGTGGTTGCCTTCTCGCGTGCACCTTGCGCTCTTGAATTTCGATCCAATTACCTACAAAACTTGCAAATATGTGACGAACGTGAGCAAGTAGAGCAGCTATAGTTATACTTGTAGCCATTGTTTCAACTTTTGCCGCGTTTTTTTATCTATTATTATTTTTGATTCATTGCAATATTGAGTTTTCCTTTCAATAGCGTACCCAAAGCACAGCATTATGGTTTCATGCCCTGAGCAAGCGTCGCACGCTACCGTTTGCGGACTCCCGTTAGGAGACGAACGTAGGGGCGACCGCAACAAACGCTAACTTAGCGAACACTACTCGAAAACACCCTACTAAGAACCCACGTATACGTTGTGTTTCTTTTATACGTACCTCTATTCCGCCGTTGTGGCGCATGGCTACGGCACACTGTTTATGTAACTAAGGTCGCAAGTTTGATCCCGGCAGTGACGGTCGCATTTAAATGGAAGTGAACTGCCAGAGACCCATCTCGCATGCGATGTTATTGCGTGTTAAACAACAATTTTGCGGAACCATTCACTACGGCGTCGCTCAAAATGATATCATGGTTTGGGCTCGTGAAACCGAAGAAAGAAATATATCATGTTTTAAACCTTGGCACAAGGTTCCAAAAACATATTACAGGCTAGATAGCTAAAAAAAACAAAGACAGTGTTTTACAGTCAGCCTGATTATCAATAGATCTTAACAGCTGAATTAAACTAGTAATTTCTTTACGAGGCCATGGCCTCTGGATATAAAGAGGCCCTGGCCATAAGTGGGCACAGAGTTCCCCTTCAGGGTGATGAAGGTTCGTCGCAGCACTCCCCATCCCTATCATGTCAATGTATGGCGCTGACTTTGGGCCCCCCTCTTGTACCCCTCCCTGTCACGTCGATGTATGCTTTGCGCGCCTCCTTCCCCTCCGCCACTTCACCCCGTGTACGTGCCTATAGCCCTGACGAGAAGGCGGTTGCAATTTCGAGGTGACTTTCAAAATAGATAAAAATTGATCTATTTGTAAGTCTTAAATGGTGCGAGTGGATGACATAGATATACGTCTTCGTCAACAACGGTGTCATGATTGATGTGATCAGTTTGACTTAGAAGAATAATTTAATTGGCGCCCTGCGAAGAGGCGGATATTGAGCTCCCACGCTGGCACCAGGAGGCCAAGCATGGTGCCCTCACTGTGGGCTTGGTGGAGTGTCCGGAGATGGTCGACCAGGTGTGGTCTGCGAACTGCACCCACCCACATTACCGAGAGAACATCGATTTAATGCTCGTGCACCTCGCTTCGCACTTCCAGAGCACGTGTTTTGAGTGTAGCGTCGCTTTCATAACATATGAGCATAGATCATTGGGGCGGGTGTCGGGATAAATGACGTCTTCGATTGAACGATCTGATTAAATACTCTGTCGTAATGGAATGCGGGAAAGATTATTCGCCATACGTCGTCCTGCGGAAAGTGAGGCAGCACACTGAGCCATCACCACGTTGCCAGAATGGGTGGCCTCTCACGTCTGGCACTCGCGGTCGTGCGGCCAAACTAATTAACGAAATCTATATTAGACATCGCTTTCACCGGCCACTCTTTTATGATGGTGACACGGAACACCATTTTTCTGCCAGACAAGTCAGTGGTCTCTGTCGATTTCGCTAGTCCTCTCCAGCACTCTTCTTACATTCATTATGCCATACAGACATGCCAATGCTTCCACCCTTCAAATGTTAAAGTTCAACAATGAAGTGGCGGTCCCGCATCTCCGCCCATTTACCAAAGTGAAGCCGCAGTGGCCGTATTTGCTCAGGGCAATTGAAGGCAGTGACTGCCTTGTGCCGCTGTAATGCTCAGTGCGCTCGTGCCCTAGCGTTACGTTAGAGCAATGAATGCGTGCTTCGTGAACTTTCACACCTTGACTATCTATCTATCTATCTATCTATCTATCTATCTATCTATCTATCTATCTATCTATCTATCTATCTATCTATCTATCTATCTATCTATCTATCTATCTATCTATCTCGCCGCCTACGTCTGGGCGCTCTCGTGATCACCCCCTTAACTAGGAGTGAATCAATATTATTATGAGGGGGGCAAAATTCTTAGACAAAAATTATTCACTTGCCATGACATGAATAAGGTCGTAAGCCCTTCGCGTATGTCGTCGAACCCTATTCGCCAGACGTGTGGCACATGCGCGCGGCCGGGTAGGGCGAGAACGTAAACGGCGTGAGTAATAAGGGAAAGCTGATATCGGCGGTGTGTACCCGCTGAATCCGAAGAATAAATGTCAAGGTCCCAGCAAGATTCAAAGCCCCGCATTGTACGTGGCAACCAAGTATTTACCATAGAGACACGCTAGGTCTCGTAACTACTTTTTAAATAGACCATATTGTTCCCGAAGCATCAATTGAGCTTTTAGTGTTGGCTATACAATTTTATAAACATTCACATGTACTAATTTGATACAGCCCTCACGTCGTCTTAACGCCAATTGTAGCTAAGTGACATTCACTGAAGTTTATTTATGTAGCCTTCTCTAGGGTTATCATCCTCACGAGCATGAGTGCTTCATATCAGCGTACCGCTTCTGGTGTTGCTAATATCCGTGTTGCTGTGGCCATCGTTACGCAACTGTCTACAATTGGTTATAAAAGATATCATCATCATCATCATCATCAGCCTGACTACGTCCACTGCAGGAAAAAGGCCTCTCCCATGTTCCGCCAGTTAACCCGGTCCTGTGCTTGCTGCTGCCAATTTATACCCGCAAACTTCTTAATCTCATCTGCCCACCTAACCTTCTGTCTCCCCCTAAGCCGCTTCCCTTCTCTGGGAATCCAGTTAGTTACCCTTAATGACCAGCGGTTATCCTGTCTACGCGCTACATGCCCGGCCCATGTCCATTTCCTCTTCTTTATTTCAACTATGATATCCTTAACCCCCGTTTGTCCCCTAATCCACTCTGCTCTCTTCTTGTCTCTTAAGGTTACACCTACCTATTTTCTTTCCATTGCTCGCTGCGTCGTCCTCAATTTAAGCTGAATCCTTTTTGTAAGTCTCCAGGTTTCTGCTCCGTAGCTAAGTACCGGCAAGATACAGCTGTTATATACCTTCCTCTTCAGGGATAGTGGCTATCTAGCTGTCATAATTTGGGAGTGCTTGCCGAATGTGCTCCACCCCATTCTTATTCTCCTAGTTACTTCAATCTCGTGGTTCGGCTCTGCGGTTATTACCTGCCCTAAGTAGGCATAGTCTTTTACAACCTCAAGTGCACTATTACCTATCTCGAAGCGCTGCTCCTTTCCGAGGTTGTTGTACATTGCTTTCGTTTTCTGAAGATTAATTTTAAAACCCACCTTTCTGCTCTCCTTGTCTAACTCTTAATCATGAGTTGCAATTTGTCCCCTGAGTACTCAGCAATGCAACGTCATCGGTGAAGCGCAGGTTACTAAGGTATTCTCCATTAACTCTTATGCCTAACTGTTCCCATTCTAGGCTTCTGAAAACCTCCTGTAAGCATGCGGTAAATAGCATTGGGGAGATTGTGTCCCCCTGCCTTACACCCATATTGATTGGTATTCTGTTGCTTTCTTTATGAAGCACTATGGTAGCAGTTGATCCCCTGTAGATTTCTTCCAGAATGTTTATATATACTTCATCTACGCCCTGATTCCGCAGTGTCTGCATAACGGCTGATATCTCTACTGAATCAAATGCCTTCTCGTAATCTATGAAGGCTATGTATAATGGTTGGTTATACATAAAAGATATACGATTGTTTAACTTGTGTTTGTGTGTGCATTTGTACAGGTATGTCAATAGACACGCAGGCGGATGGACAGATGCATGGACGGTCGCACGCACGGACGGAAGCGCGGATGGACGCTTCGTCCCACTCTTCGTCACTCACTTTTTGGATATGCTGTGACACCGTTTTGATTCACGTGCAATGCAATGCAACTGGCTGCCAGAGAGTTTCCTAAAATTAACGAGAGGGGACTCTGGCACTGCGATCATTCAGCAACCATGGGAATGATGGGTAGTACACGGATTTGCCTAGTCTTCGTATTTGTGGGCGGTGAACCGTGCTTGCGGCTTCGTTTGTTGCTGTGTTTCGGTTTTGTTTCGAAGGAAAGAACGACGCTTTTGAACTTCGTGACCCGATTGGAAACTGTAAACCTGAAAGAATAAGAGGGTGAAGCGTAACCGCTGAACATTTGCTGATTTTTCGTTTTGTGAGAAAACGGCTTCAAGCCACACGAATACACACGGGGCAATAAGTACGAATATTGGACAAATTGGTGTACTACCCACCATTTCCATGCTTGCTTAAGCGCTGTGCGCTGCAGCTTCCTTAGGCACTAGCGCCAGAGTTCCCTCTAGTATATATTTAGCAAACTCTAAGCTGGCTAGCACGACGACTACGACAACACGTGTGACATACGACCCACGGCGTAAGGAGCTTCGCCCCTAAAAAGAACCCCGAGCAAACAAGTCCAACGCAACCGTGTGGCAGGAGGAAACGCGGAGGTGTTATTCCTCGCACCGCAGTTTGAAAGAAAAAGAAATAGCTAATGTCGGTTTCTGCATTGTCTACAGTTTCAGCTCGTTACTCAAACACAAAGGCGTAACAACTGCGACAATTGCTAGTTCTCGCTTGTCCACCAGTGCATCCTTTTCAAACATCCTTATTTGTGCTTCAGTGGCGCGAAAATACAAGGGCAGCTGCAGGAAGATAATCTGCGGCATAGACTAGGAAGCAGTTGCCGTCTAAAGAGATGCGAGGGAAAGTGGTTAAATCGTCGGACAAATTTGTGGTGCTGCAATAAGCGAACGCAAGTGATCTTGGGCCTTATTTTTTCCAAGTGTTACATAGACGGAACAAGATGAATGATAGCATGAATATGTCTAAGCCTTTTTTAGGCATGAGGATTTTCTGAAAGGGAATTCAAAAGTCAAAGCGTGTACATGCTTGCTGTAGGACGGCAACAAGCGTTCCGAGTGGCCTTACGTTTGCGTTACCACACAGAATGAGTCTGCGCACTTTAAAATGTCAGAATGTTTTTTGTACGGCAGAGTGATTTCAAGCCCAATACCTCGTGCAAATATTCAAAAACAGCTCGTTAAATTAGAGATGAAGCCGTGAGCGACGAATACACGAGAAAAATAACAAAATCTGAGCTGTTACACTACAGAAGCAAGATAGCGAAGGGTGCCATGAATCGACGTTTTGCCACAAAACGCGACCTGCCAGAACGTAGCCTTAAAAAGCTGCGTTGCAAAAGGTTGTATTCTGCTCAGTAGGATATTGGTTCAGACATGGTCGATAATTAATAAACGAGCCAAGACAAGTACCTAAATATGGAAGATCCACACTGTGATGGGGTGGTTAGCCTTAAGTGATGTCAGTAAATTTTAGTTAGCACAGCTGACATAGAAAAACAGACCCCGCTTTTCATTGATTGATTTGTGGGGTTTAACGTCCCAAAACAACCATATGATTATGAGAGATGCCGTAGTGTAGGGCTCCGGAAATTTCGACCACCTGGGGTTCTTTAACGTGCACCCAAATCTGAGCACACGGGCCTACAACATTTCCGCCTCCATCGGAAATGCAGCTGCCGCAGCTGGGATTTGAACCCGCGACCTGCGGGTTAGCAGCCGAGTACCTTAGCCACTAGACCACCACGGCGGGGCAACCCCGCTTTTTTCCTACATGCAACTTTCCAACTGAAAATTACCCGACAGCAGCTACTGCCGCAATGAATATTCTCTAACAAGGTCAACAGAGAAAGGCAAGTGTTTCCGTAATTCTGACTGCGTCGCAGCGTTGCGGCCGCGTTCTACCGTTGGCCAAGGCAATTATAATTGGGCGTGTGCCAGCATTGAAATTCGCGTCGGCACGCTCTTTGCGCAGACACGTGCAACATCCTGGCAATTTGAATTCACCAACCATCGTACGCCGAAAGATTATCGAAGGCCACAACATCATTGTGCACCCCAAGCACCCTGCGATATGCGGGAACAGCGAGCTACGTTTTGTACGCGAGTTTCTTCCACACACATGGTTCTCGAATAATCAACGCTCGAGCACTGAGCCAACGGTGGCCGAACCTCCTTTACGGTATTCGAAGCTTTGTTTAGAGTGCCCACTGAACCGCTCGCTCTCTTGGGAAGGCGATTGCGGAGCAAATAGATTCTGCAACACAAAACGGTGCCCTAAGTAAAATGATGCCGCCAGAATACTTGGGTAGACAAAAACTGACTTTGCTCCGGTTATTCCGCTTCTTGGAGACGCACCTAACAGTGCTGGAGCAGTTTGATTGTGCGTCGCCTGAGAATTATGCACGAATTAATTGTTCCGAGAAGTAAAAATTCAGTCGTGTAAGCATAAGCTGTCGCCACAAAAGGGCATCTAAAAACTGCAGTTCGCAATTAGCAAGTGACACCAACGTTTCGCTTATACATTCGCGTGCATCGGTTATCTCAATGTGCTTTGAATAGCAACCGAGTGCAACGGTTCCTATGGCCAGTGATTTTTTTTTAGCCAGTTGCCGATATACACGTCATCTTTCAGCCGTAAAGCATTTACGTGCGAGTTTGCACACGTCCAGTTTTCTGCCCTTTTCTGTGTCAGCAATAGTTGGCACAGTTAAAACCCTTTATTGTTTCGCAGCATGTGGCTGTATTTGGTTGGACGGTAAAGCAGTGTAGAGGCCAAACGGGCGCAGACAGATGAGTCACTGCAGATACATAAGGCAGCTGGGAAAGTGAAAAGGGGCGTAAAGATTGCGCGATGGCGGAGTGACAGAAAGCGATCGAACTATACTGAAATTAAAGGTCATAACCACCTTCTTTCACCTCACCCTCATCGCATCGGACCACAGTGACCTCAGAAAGAGCCCACTTCGAGCTACCGGATGCTTCGATCGAAGTTTCCAGACCGGAACACGTCGCCATTCTGTGCTATCGTAACGACGGGGGGATCGCAACGGCTGCTTTCCAATGACTGTCATGGTGGAAGCTGAGAGCTCTGTTCGGAAACGTGAAAGTGTCGATTGCGCCGCGATCATGCGTTGGATAACGATTCACCGTGTGGCCGCCTGCGCCACTCGACAATGTTAGTATTTGTGTGTGTTTTCTGGTTCGTGTGTGGCCAGATGTGATTGGTCTGGAACGTGCACCAATCTACTGACCAAGCGTTTCGACCCAGGCCGAGAAGCGTTGTTGGAGAGGGATGGGCAGACTGTCGGAACCATGTGTCGACAGATTTGTTCAGCCGTGTCAAAGAGATGTGGCAACCCGGGTCCACGTGGCTGTCGGGGCTTGCCCCCCCCCCCCCTTCCCCTCTCGCATTCACACACACTGGCTTGTTTTAGATGTCGATTTACTGCCGAAACTGCGAGAGGAGTGTCGAAGATATACACATATGAGTTTCACGCCGTAGCACATTATGAACAACATATGAGTAGCATAGTGTTGTCATTGTGGGTTGAATCCAACTGGCGGAAAGAGTGCCCTTTCGTTCACTTTATTTCTTTTCAATTCAGTACGTAATTGCTAAACAGTGACAAATACAAAAAAACATAACGTTTGCCATGTCGTTTTTGGTATAGTAGCCTGTAGGTTACATTGCTTGTATCTGGCAGGCAAGAAATATACATGATTAAGATAGATTTACCATCGCGAAGAAAACTGAGCAATAGGGACAAAGTAGGGACACTAGGGACACAACACACACAGAGCATTGTATCGTAGTGCTGGTGGATCTATCATAATAAAGAACCAACTCGCCCAAGCAACAGCTTTGGCGAAGAAACGTAACCCAAGAGTAGGTGAGCTGCCGACAAGCAAACAGAAGTTCGAGAACAGTACAAAGGAAATGTGAGAACGCTCCAAGTACCGTTAACAGAGGGCCCATAAATAGCGCACTGTACGTCACTTGAGCTCAAACTCGCAGTGTAAATAATAGTAATTTGAAACATAAGACTAGACAACAGTGGAATAAGCTAAAGTCGGAGCATGCTGACAGGCACTTCACCTACATCTCAAGTAGGCACACGCTTACTTGAAATGAAAACACGTAGCCGTGTTAAAAGAGAGGCACACGAGCAGCGAAACAAATCAAAAGTTGTGGAGAGCAACGCCGTAAATGATGCGAGTGGAGCCGCCAAAAAATAACAAGGTGCGTACGTTAGTGAACAAAACTAACATGGATACATGCTTCAGGCTTTGTGGTGAGAGCTTTGGCGGGCCAACAGATGGCATGGTAGCAGCAAAGCACAAAAATAATGAGCGCACCGTCACTCGAAATTGTTAACTTTTGTTTCCTTTCTTCGCTCTCTCGCAACTTCATTTCCCCACATTTTTTTCTTACAATATAGTTACACTTTTTCTGTTCACGGAAAAGCGGCTATTTGTGAGACGCATTCACAGTCGTAAGTTTGCGACTTTCCACCCTCAACTGCACCCCCACCTTTTTTTTTCCTTCTTCGTGCTTCTTGGGAGTTCCCTGTGTAGTGGAGCATACGCACTAACGTGTATGCGCCTTCCAAAGAGAAGGAAAAACCCCGTGCTCTGATTGCACGAGAACCTGGGCCGCCTTTTGCCAGACTTGTCGTACGGCCATTTTTCGTTGCGACATCGTTGCGACTTCTCCGGTTCAATAAACGTCATCACATTTGGTGGAGGCTGCTGAGATCCCCAAGCAGACCTGGAGCTCCGCTCTCGCAAGTTGCCCGAGAGACCACTGCAAAACATGACTGACGCAGTCGCCAACCAGCCCATCCCAGCCCAGCCAGCACCACCGGCTGTCCCGTCTACCTGCCCCGGCGCTACTCGCCAACGGGACCCACCAATCTTCAGCGGCAGTGGCGAGCAAGACGTCGAGGACTGGCTCTCCTTGTACGAACGCGTAAGCGCCAGTAACAAGTGGGACAACGACTCTAAGCTCGCCTACGTTATATTTTACTTGGCAGACGTAGCTAAACTTTGGTTTACGAACCGCGAAACCGCCATCGCCAACTGGTCTTCCTTTAAGACACTCGTCACTGAAGCGTTCGGCCGACCAGAGGTCCGCAAGCTCCGCGCTGACCAGCGCCTGCGCCACCGAGCCCAGCAGCCTGGCGAGACGTTTACTAGTTACATAGAGGACGTGCTCGACCTCTGCAAGCGTGTGAATCCATCTATGCCCGAAGAAGAAAAAATTCGGCAGATTCTCAAGGGCATCGAGGATGGCGCATTCCAGATGTTGCTAGCGAAAAGCCCGAACACGGTGGCAATCCTCGTAAGCCTCTGCCAGAGCTTTGATGAATTGCGCCGTCAGCGTTCCATCGCCCGACAGTGTGTCCTACCGCCGGATTCGATCTCGGCCGTCACACTCACAAATGCCAACGTTTGCAAAGAAAGTCTGTCCAACCAGATCAAAGACTTCATCAGGGAGGAAGTCGCCCGACAGCTCTCCCTGCTGCCGCATAGCGACGCGCCCACCGCAAGCCTGCCTACGACACTGCAGCAGGCCATACGCACGAAAATTTGTGATGTCCTCCCTACAGTGCAGGCCCCTTACCCGTGCACTTCAGTAGCGCCTAATCTCTCAGCTGTCGGCTACGCACCACCTGCACCACCTTCACCTCTCAGCTACGCAGCTGTGGTCGCGCGGCCCCCACCGCATCCAGTCGCCTTATCAGCTCCACCTCCTCCGGCCTCGCCTCCAGTTTACAGGCCCTCACCTCGCTTTTTCCACCGATCTAATGAGTGGCGCAATCAAGACAATCGTCCTATCTGCTTCGCCTGTGGCATCGCTGGCCACATTGCACGCTTCTGCCGCCGTCGCCCCACACCTGCAAACGCATACTTCGGAACTCCTACCTACGCGCCACAGCAGGCCACCGCGTCTGCATATGAACAGATGCACTCAGACTCGGATCGCCGCCCATCGACTGCTCGTTTCCCATCCCCTCGTCGCCGGTCGCCATCGCCTATGCGTCGTCGACCACCTCCTGAGGAGGGAAACTAATCAGTGCAGTTCCGGAGGCAAGAACTGCAACTTGTGCGCAATTCCCAAGGCCTCCGTTTTCGCCGAAAAATGTTGTTGATGTCGATGTTGAGGGAGTCGCCACATTAGCGTTAATTGATACCGGGGCCGCCGTTTCTGTGATGGACGTCAAATTTTGTCGGAAACTGAAGAAAGTGACCACATCTCTCTGTGGCATGGTGCTGTCCACGGCTAGCGCGCAACGCATTCATCCCTCGGCTCTGTGTACGGCGCGCGTCGTCATCCAAGATGTTTTGTACGTCGTACAGTTTTTTGTTCTGCCATCTTGCTCTCATGACCTTATCCTCGGTTGGGATTTCTTGTCGGGTCATGAAGCTATCATCGATTGTTCCCGTGCCGAAGTGTCCCTTGTGCCAACATATGAATTTCCACCACCCGACTGGTCTCCTCGGCTCTGCAAACTCATCGCTGACGACGACATCATTTTGCCCCCGGAAGCTTCGGTCCCTGTAAGCCTTTCATGTGTGGCGCAACCTGACGCCACGGTGGTGTTTACGCCATCTCCTGTTTTTACTGAACGCAAGGGCATCGTTCTCCCATTTGCCGTTCTTACAATTGCATCTGGTTTAACCGTAATGCTGGTTACCAACCACTGCAACTACCCCATCAGCTTACTTCGTGGTGAAACGTTGGGATATGTGCAACCTGTCGACCATATCGATGATATTATTCTTCCCGACGAAACGCCATGTCACATTGCCGCAATAACTCATGCGTCTGAGCCATCAAGTTTGTCAGCCTTCGACAATGCTATTGACGCAGACCTTCCCCTCTCGCATCGCCGCCAACTTGTTGCTCTCCTTAACAAGTTTCGCTCTTCTTTCGACTTTCAAGAACCTGCTTTGGGCCACACCACGACTATCACTCATACTATTGACACCGGCTCACATTTGCCTCTGCGACAGCGTCCTTACCACGTTTCCGCCGAAGAGCGCCGCGTCATTACGGAGCAAGTAGACGACATGCTTAAACGTGGAGTGATACAGCCTTCTCAAAGCGCTTGGTCATCACCTGTCGTTCTGGTCAAGAAAAAAGATGGCACCGTTCGATTTTGCGTGGACTATCGCCGCTTAAACAAGATTACGAAGAAAGATGTCTACCCGCTACCACGAATAGACGATGCTCTTGGCTGTTTACAAGGCGCCGAGTACTTTACATCCTTGGATCTGCGTTCTGGGTATTGGCAGGTGCCAATGGCTGAATGTGATCGCCCTAAAACAGCCTTTGTAATGCCAGATGGTCTATATGAGTTCAAAGTGATGCCATTTGGGCTCTGCAACGCACCTGCCACATTTGAGCGCATGATCGATACCATCTTGCGTGCCCATAAGTGGAAAACTTGCTTGTGTTACCTGGACGACATCGTAGTCTTTTCGTCAGATTTCCCGACACATCTTGTTCGCCTCCACGAGATTCTGACGTGTCTAACTTCTGCGGGCCTACAACTTAACTCCAAAAAGTGCCACTTCGCAGCACGAAAACTAACCATCTTGGGACATGTCATCACAAGAGACGGTGTTCTTCCGGATCCCGATAAGCTTCGGGCTGTCGCTGACTTCCCGTTGCCCACATCACTGAAAGCTCTAAGAAGTTTCGTCGGTCTCTGCTCGTACTTTCGTCGCTTTGTGCCCAACTTCGCGTCCATCATCGCACCTCTAACAAGTCTGCTCTCCAACAGCAAAGGTATATCTGCATGGTCACCTGCATGTGACGACGCATTTCGCCAGCTGCGCCGCCTGCTGACCTCACCACCCATTCTTCGTCACTACGACCCCGCTGCTGCCACAGAAATTCACACCGATGCAAGTGGCATCGGTCTTGGTGCAGTTTTGGCACAACGGAAAGGCACCTAAGCCGAATACGTAGTCGCCTATGCAAGTCGCGCTCTCAAGAAGGCTGAATTGAATTACTACGTGACAGAGAAGGAGTGTTTGGCCATAATCTGGGCCTTGACGAAGTTTCGCCCGTACCTTTACGGCCGCCCTTTCGACGTGGTCACAGACCACCACGCTCTATGTTGGCTGTCCACATTGAAAGACCCGTCCGGACGCCTGGGACGTTGGGCACTTCGATTGCAAGAATACGACATCCGTGTAGTATATCGTTCCGGTCGCAAGCATGCAGATGCCGATGCACTTTCGCGATCGCCTTTGACCCCAGATGTGGCTTCTCTGTCACCACTTTTTACCACCTTGTCACCAATAGACACCACTGACATGCTTTCGGAGCAGCGTAAAGATCCATACCTTGCATTGTTACTCGACTACCTTACCGATCCGTCTGCTGTCCCTTCCACGAGAGCGCTACGCCGACAAGAAGCCCACTTTTCCGTGCGAGACAGCATTCTGTACCGCCGCAACTACATGCCTGGTGGTCAGAAGTGGCTCCTTGCTGTCCCAACTCATATGCGCTCTGACATCTGCATGAATTTCCATGCAGACCCTCAAAGTGCTCACGCAGGTGTCCTGAAAACCTTGAAAGGCTGCGCCAACGATATTACTGGCGAGGAATGTATCGCTTTGTGCAGAAATACGTTCAGTCTTGCACCACTTGCCAACTGAACAAGACACCTCCGCGGCACCTTACTGGCATGTTACAGCCGCTCCCATGCCCGGCTCACCCATTCGACCGCGTGGGTATCGATCTCTATGGCCCCCTCCCATATAGTCGCTCTGTAAACCGGTGGATTATTGTCGGCGTCGATCATCTGACACGCTACGCTGAGACTGCAGCTCTACCAGCAGCGACCGCCCACGAAGTTGCACTCTTCATTCTCCGCAGCTTCATTCTCCGCCATGGGGCTCCACGGAATTACTCAGTGATAGGGGTCGAGTGTTCCTGTCGGAGGTCATCCAAGCTATTCTCGCTGAATGCAACATCATCCACCGGAAATCTACCGCATACCATCCACAGACGAATGGTCTCACTGAACGGTTCAACCGCACACTTGGCGACATGCTGAGGATGTACACCTCCTCCGACCACACTAACTGGGACGCTGTCTTGCCTTTTGTTACCTTCGCTTACAACACCGCGACGCAAGCGACTACCGGTTTTTCCCCGTTCTTTCTGTTGTACGGCCGCGTACCATCCCACCCACTCGACACCATACTCCCGTACCGCCCTGATGTATCGGAGTGCTCCCCGCTTTCGGAAGTCACCAGATACGCTGAAGACTGCCGTCAGTTGGCTCGGTCTATGACAAGTGAGGCTCAAGGTCTACAAAAAACCCGGCATGATGACGCTCATCACATAGCGCCTACGTTTCGTACTGGCTCCCTCGTGTGGCTTTGGGTGCCCCCGCACGTTCCTAGCCTGTCTTCTAAACTTCTGGCCCGGTACAATGCTCCATACCGTGTCATTGACGCAACCTCACCAGTGAATTACATCGTCGAGCCCCTAACACAATCGCCAGATTTGCGCCGTCGAGGACGCGAGACCGTACACGTCGACCGTCTCAAGCCCTACTACGACCCCCTCATTGTGCCTACTCCCTGAGTCGCCAGGATGGCTACTCTTCAACCCGGGGGGTATTGTAGTGGAGCATACGCACTAACGTGTATGCGCCTTCCAAAGAGAAGGAAAAACCCCGTGCTCTGATTGCACGAGAACCTGGGCCGCCTTTTGCCAGACTTGTCGTACGGCCATTTTTCGTTGCGACATCGTTGCGACTTCTCCGGTTCAATAAACGTCATCACACCTGCTATTTCGCGTGGTTTACAGAATAGTACACGATAGTTTATAAAGACCCCTGGTCAGTCGGTTGGTCAGCCTTCCTTTCTTACTTTTTTCTTTCTCTCTCTTTCTCTCAACTTCTCTCTGTCTTTCATTCCTTTTTTTCTGTCCAATTTCTGTTGCTATTGCACACTTTCCTGATCATTATTGTACTCCCTTTTCCAAGTACGCTCGGTCCACACTAGAGTGAGTATTGGTAGAATTATGCGAAACTATCATTCTCAAGCTGAAACGCGTGGCTGTTATTCACTCCAAGGTGTATCTCGTTTTGATTCCCCCATATACGCTGGCATCTTGGAAACAACATTTTGTTTCGTCAGCCTATGAGTGTGAACAACGATAGCAAAGAAAAGAACATAATGGCGCGTCGAGACTACGTCCGTACAGGGTAAGGGTTGGCCAAATCCGGCAAACCGCTCATTTGGGTTGGAGCCAATGAAACTAACGCGTGTATCTAGTTCATGAAAAAAAACAAAAAAAAAACCCAAGGTCTGCGAGGAAAGCGAGGCACAGGCACAGCGAAAGCTGGAAGATCAGAATATTGAGAACCCGTTGTAAACTGTCTTATGTTGACTTTGTTGATGCGATGACTAATGATTATGAAAGCTGACCTCTTTGTAATGCTGACACCTCTGCAACGAGTTGGGAGAATTCAATCACCCACTCGTTACGTTAGTTCTATTGTATGACGGCTCATTGTTAATTCACTGTCCTACCACGCCATATTACATATGTCAACAGCGTTCCGTGTGGCGTCTGTATATAAGGTGTTTTGTGAAAGAGTATTGAGCACCTAGCAATAGCTCTGTGGTAGAATACCTGACTGAAATGAAGAGTGCCCAGTTTCTAGCCCCATTACATCCTGAATATCTTTCTTCCATTTCTCGCGATAGTAATTACGGACACCGGTAGCGGCGGAGGAAAACTACGACGCCGAAAATTTTCCTCGGGATCTCGCAACAAATTTACCTGCAATAAAGGGAGCAGCTTACACTAAGGCCGGAAACAATAGTGCAGCTAGTGTTCCAACTTTATATTCGTAACACATGTGAAGATAATTCTCGATATCTTTCTTGCGAGCGCACTAAAACATATAGGCCTTTTGACAGCTTACGAACACTGTGTGTTTATAAAAAGTGGTTGATGATTTAGAGTACTCAGTACTCTACTATGGGAGAGCATAAAGCCATCCCGTAAGCATCTCCTGCTGTGCAGTTCAGTTCAGTGGACCATGACTAGGCACGGAAAATACATTGCTGACACTTGGTGACATTCACGTTGGCATGCCGATGTGCCGGGAAAGCATCGGTGGGCAAGAACAGCGTTAGCATAGCCCACTTATTTTCTACACTCTCCTTCCTTCATTTGGCAAAATATATTCAAATAGATGTTCTTTTGAGCTACATAAAAACTACAAGAGATTGTCTTCAACATCAGGCAAGTTCTTTTTATCTGAAAAACTAATAAAAGACTTTTCTTACCTTTGAGAAAACGTGAAAATGATCTTTCAGTTTCGACGTTACAAGCTGGTAAATGAGGTCGCCGGACAACTTTTTTTTTGGGGGGGGGGGGCACAGTGCTTGCAATCTTGAAACCGTCTATATGTTTCGTGGTGCTCATGTGCTTCGAAGGCACGAAAGGATTTCAACATTGGCTATCACGAAGTTCTGCCGGTCATCTAACCGCGGTTAAGGCCCGTATTTTAAAGTAAGAGATCTTTGTTTCAGCCGAAGACAATGCACTCAAGTGGGTATAGATGACATGATGTGCAATATTATCAGCCAAGATATCGAAGATTTTGAAGCAAACCAGCAGCAGAAAGACACTTGCATTCTTTAGACCTTTGCTTTGCTATGTGGCTTACGCTGGCTAAGGGTATTTAAATATTTTCTTGTTCCAAAAGAGTCAGCAGCGAAGTTCGGAACGAGAGACGGCATAGTACCGCCGGCCTCATGAAATGTAGGCTCTCGGGACGGCTTTTGGATCTCCCATAGTAGAGTCCCAAGTACTCTGAATCGCTAAGAACTTTTCCAAGCAGGACATTTTGCTCTCCCATAGTAGAGAGCCAAGTACTCTAAATCGTTAACCATTTTTTCTAAACACCTAAGTCGTTAACCACTTTTTTGAGCACACAGGATTGGCATTGGTGACAAGCTAAGCAGCACGTTTCAGGGCGTCCTTAGAATAGTGGGCGCCCATCATGGCAAGCCAGCCACCGAAGAAAGCATTAGCCTTTGATGTCGTCCTCCCTGAGGGGGCAAGTCCTGAAGACGTCGTTGACGCGACGTCTTCAATAGTAGGAATCGAAAAAGTATACTGTGTCCACCACATTGGAGGCCGGAATTATAAAGTTACCGTGAACAGCAAAGCCATCCTTGCCAAAATCGTGGACGCGTCCCACCTCACCATCCGAGGAGAGTGCGTCGCCATGGTGTCCTAGGACACCAAGTAACCCAGGTAACTGTACTGTTCCTGCCGTGCCGCATACCCCAGCGAAGTACTCGCGCAAGCACTTTCCCCCTACGGGTAGGTGTTGCATATTGTTACGAGGCAGTGGGCATGGCTCCGCCGTCGTAGACGAATCGGTGAAGAAGAAGTGGATACGGCGCGCGAGATGCTAGCAGCTCTGGGGTGTGACACCTACCTGTAAATATTGCAAATACACTCGTTCCTCTTTTCCGTGTATTTGTAATCCCCGTAACAAATTGGTGGACGTGCTGGGTAGCAAAGCACCATACAACGGAGCTCCACAGTGGTCGTCAAATCGGAGTTTCCGTGATGGAACACGGGACAGATCCCACGGCCACCTCTTCATCGGCCTCGGCGGCGCCTGCAGCATCCATGGCAACGCCTCCACGGGCCCCACCCCCACCCACGTACGTGCTGACACATCCGAAGCATCCAGGAACGTTCTGTGGTACGGATGAAGTTGATGTTGACGATTGGATAGCTGACTGCGAAAGTACCAGTGCGCTCAACCGGTATGACCTGACTCTCATGCTGGCCAACGTGTTGTTTTACATGAAAGGCACGGCCAAACTCTGGTACAAGAACCATTTGGGAAGCCCATCGGTCGAAAGGCGGCTGCAAAGAAGGAGTTGTCTATACGTGCTCAGACGTAAACAGAGCCGTATATCTCGTATATACAGGACGTGCTGGCTCTATGTTGTAAAGGCGACAACGACATGTCGGAGTCTGATAAAGTTGGCAATGTCCTCAAGGGGATAGCGGACGATGCGTTCAACTTGCTAATGTGCCGGAAGTGCGTGACCGTCGAGGAAATTATTCAGAAATGCCGGCGTTTTGAACTGGCCAAAAGCAGGCGTATTAAACAGACGGATGACTGCACAGACGGATGGATGCATGGATGGACGCAGGGGCGGATGCATGGAAGAACGCAGGGATGGACGCATGGATGGACGTGCGGACGCACGAACAGATGCACGCACGAACGGGCGGATGGACATACGGACGGTCACACAGACGGACGCATGGACGGACGGAAGCAAGAACGAATGGACGGATGGATGTTTCGCCCCACTCTCCATCATTCACCCCATGAATATGCTGCCACTTTTTTATGACCACGCAGGCACCACCTTCACAGCCGCTTCCTACGCGTGATCAGTGCCAATTTTTGGCGCATTTCGAAGAGATGTCATGTGCGGCCATGCGGACAAACTATGATATACTGCCTATGCTTAGAGGTTTCCGTGGCGTTCCTCACCAAGCTGCGGATTCTCAGCACGTCTCTCCATCACCCTAAGAGGTAAAGGCTACATTCTATGAAACGGGGGATGGCCCCTGGGCCAGACGGTTTTCCAGTTGAATTTACTTGTCATTTTAGAATAAGCGTGGTACGGCCTTAACCGTAGTTATCCGGCGATGTTTCGAGGATGGTGTCTTTTTATCAAATTTTCGAGATCGCTGCATTGTACTAATCTTCAAAGCTGATGCTTCCGTGGTTAGTCCTGAAAACTGGAGACCTATCACGTTTCTTAACGTTGAGTATAAAATATTCATGATGGTGATCGTTCAACGTTTGAGGGCTCTTTTGACCACCCTGGTGGGTCATCATCAGGCTTCATCAATGCCTGGACGAGAAATACACAGTTTGTCCTTTACCACCAGGGATATCATAGCCTATACTTTGTCGCGATCTGCGCGTGGTCTCCTTGTGTCTTTGGACCAAGAGAAAGCATTTGACCGACTAGAGCACACGTATATCTTTAAAGGGCTCAGAGCCATTGATTACCTTGGGCTTTTGTGCAATTAATTAGACACACCCACTTTGGTATAAAAACCACACTAGTTCTAGATGGTTCAGAAAATACTGCCTTTTCTATTACACGCGGCATGGTGCGTCAGAGATGCCCATTGTCTCCACTTCTATTTGTCCTCTGCCTTGAGCCATTTCTGTATGCTCTTAAAGCGGATTCGCGTGTCCGGGGTCTCGCGCTTCCTGGCAGCGGTGCCGTGAAAGTCACAGCTTTTGCTGACGAGATAACCTTGTACCTTTCAGATGAAGATAGTCTTTACCATATTCTGCGTTATTTCTTTCAGCATGGTGATATTTCAGGTGCCACGCTAAGCTTCTATACCTCCCGGTATTCGTTCATCAGCTGTACAAACTCCAGACTTAGCTCCACATCTCTTCTTTAGCCGGCTGCGTCTCTTCATATTTTAGGAATTGTATACAACTACTGCGTCTGTAAATATGCCTGCTCAAACGCTGTCGACGAAGTAAAACAAAAAATTGGCAGCATATCCACGGAGTGAATGATGGAGAGTGGAGCGAAACATCCATCCGTCCATTCGATTTGCTTCCGTCCGTCCATGCGTCCGTCTGTGTGACCATCCGTATGTCCATTCGCCCATCCGTGCGTGCGTCTGTTCGTGCGTCCGCACGTCCATCTGTGCGTCCGTTCCTGCGTTCGTCTATGCATCCGCCCCTGCGTCCGTCCATGCGTCCATCCGTCGGTGCAGCCATCCGCGAGTCCGTCCATACATCTGTCTGTGTGTCCGTTCATCCATCTATTCAACACTCCTAGTACCACCATCTCGCATCTTTTCATCATATATTCCGCATATGCACCGCGATACAGCGGACATTCCAAGGACTAAACGAGAGGGGGCACACGCACACTTCCTTACGGCTTGCGCTTTGTGCCTACTTCCCACCTTTAACCACCTCGAGTTCATGGTATGAACTAGTTCACTGTATTCATGGCACTGCGGCCCAATGCTCGCTAAACCTTTTTAAAACCAAGGAGGTTATGCCCAGCGAGTATAACGTAGCAGCCCTTTCTTGGCAGATAGTGCTCAATGTACATGCCAATGGCTGCTATGGGGAAATGAGAGACAGGAGAATTCGGCTTTTAGTTAACGTGCACTCTGTGAATTTTTTATTGTTCAACAATGCACAGAGGAAATCTTTCACCGTCACCACCTTGGAGGTCAAAATATAAGACTGGTTACACACTACGACTACTACTACTACGACTACGAGAAACGAACGGGTGCCGCTATAAGGAGCTTCACCCCTAAAAAAAAACGTTAACGCACGAGATTTCGGCTTCCCGCTTCTTGTGCGGAGGTACCTTGCGCAGACACTGTTCTGCGGTCACATTAGGTACCTTTCTCACGTGGAGCAGCCCCATTTACGCATTGTGAGGTCATTGCAGTCCGCTTTGTGTTCCTTTTTTTTTGTCCGGTGGTACAGAGTTGGTTTCTCGTGCCTTGTTAGGACAGCAGCGTTCTCAGGGAGGCTGTTCTTTCCCTTCGGTGTCAATACGCTGTTGGCCACTGGCCCTGCACTTCCTGTTGCACCTCGTACAAGGAATGTAATCCCCCGTGCGAACTCTGGCATACTATTTTCCAGGCACTCGCTTTCGGTATTTATTGCCTAATGTGCATCTTAATCGGGGCCAAAAATCAGTAACTACTCCCATCGTTTTATGCAACAGTTGTCGCATTTTTTCGCCCTATCCAGTCGATTTGTCCTGGAGTAGATGTGTTGGACTCTCCAATCGTTGACCAATAGCCGCTTCGTTGCTCCCATTAGTTCCTTCGGCACGCCGCACCCGCTCTAGTCTTGTGTCTTGGAGCACGCTGACGGCATCAGTTCTGCCTGGCCACCTCCGGGACTTAATGTGGCGGCTGGGGTGGAGTGTTCTTTCTACCCTTGACCGTTTCGAGAGGTGAAGAATGGTCCAGTCAGCAACATGCGCGAACTGTTGCCTACGCGAAATAAATCAGCATGTTCTAAGAAAAAGCGTCGTTGCTCGTGTTTTCTGGAGGGCCATTCATGCCGGATTGCGTGGTCTCCGAGTAAACCTCTTTGTTTCTTCCGGATGTGGTTCTCGAGGCCAGTTCGCGTGCCTTCTCATTGTTGCTGGTGCCTACTGCCTTTGGCGCAATCTTCATGAGGTGGTTGCAGCAGGTCGTCGCCATCGTGCTCTCTTCCCGATTTTAAAGCGAATGTAAAAATAAATGCTATCTATTTTGTCGGAGGAGCTCTTCGTTCTGGGTGAGGAAGAATTCCTTCGACACTGGTCCTGCCCTTTTGTGTTCGACTTCGAGAGACGCGTAAAGCTTACCTTCAGGTCTTCCTGGTTTTGGTAGGTTAATGTTTGTTTAGTACTCACACAAATACATTGTGAATACTATGTTAATACCTAACCTATAGATATTTACATTTTATTTGTGTGTTCTTCGTTTACGATGCATTGCAAATATGTAAACATATCTTTTAGTAAACATTTTTGGTGTGCCTGTGGATGTAGTGTTCCGTCGCGACGTTCTCTTGGATCGTAATTGATGTTCACTGTTTGTGAGAATAAATTTCTCTAAACAAAGGACAACTCGTTGCTCTCCTACAGTAAAACTCAAGTACGCTAAAGTACTCACAGTTCGTTCAAAGCACGCAGTTTGTTTGCATCGTGCTCGAAGTGCCATGCAAAACTCAATGCTGCCATTGTAAAGGCAATTTTGGGACAGTATTCAGCTCGTCTACTGCAGAGTCTCTCTAGTGCTCTAAACTTTTTAGGCTTATTCTAAACACCCAGTTTCATACCACGTAGCGAGCCTGCGACCGAGACCACTTATTGCTCTCCTATAGTAAAGTGCATATAGAACATGAAATCGTTCGTGCTTTGCCTTGATTAGATTTGTCACACTTGAAATTTCATAAAACTGGGGCAGCTACATGCAGCTCTTTCATAGCCGAGTACAAGTTACTCTAAATCGTTCACAGCTGCGGCTGCTGCTGCTTACTGCTAACTGCTCTTTCATAGCAGGGTGCATAAAATACCGTATTAGCCTTGCGTTGCCTCGACCAAGGTGTCAGGCATAGTTTATCCGCTCTCCCATAGAACACTACATATTACTTCAACTCAGTGAACATTTCTAACAGCGAAGCTGTCAGTGACCGTAAAGATGCTAGTGATGCAAAAACAAACAAAAACGTGGCTGATCGCTGCGCCATAGTATTGGCGGACAAAACTACTCCTGCACTACGTCTGCCTGATGCCTAGGCTGTGCAAGGCCAGGGACAGTGGGTTATGCGCAAAAATAAACTATGCAATAATGAGTGAATACACTGAAAGCTAAGCTGAATCAAAGGCCCATGAAGTGTACTGAATGCGACGGAGCTAACTAAACGTGAAATACGCGATTGCAGTGTGTTACATTCATTCGAAAGTGGCCTGAAGAAATGGCAGGTGTAATGATAATGAAGTTATATGTGGCTATAGGATTTGACCAAACGTGCGTCCATATATAGATTCCCACGCCCAAAGAATATCACAGCGAAGACCAATCCAACCACCACCATGTTGGTGGGATTGGTCGCCTAACATATGGCACAGTTACATGGTTCATCGACTGCATCGTATGGCTCGCTCTGGCGCCGACCGAATCGTATACGGTCACCTTTTGCGCCAATTCGATGACCCAGTTACTTGTTTTCGCTATTGAACCACCCCATCTTTTTTTATGCATATTGGCTTGAAACTTCGGCATGTTGGTAAAGTGCGCTATAGATATAGGAACAGCGCAACAGACAAAGGCGGTCAAACATAACACTCACAGCACTGACTTTCGACAACATTTAATAGAGAAGCAACGTAAACATATATATGTGTGGAATGTGGGCGTTCGTAAAAGAGCATGGAGTTAAAAACAGTGTTGATGGCTATACGATAACAAAACCTCTTGTGACATGAGTGAGCATGATGACAGTGCACAGCTTAAAACTGATTAGGATTGACAATATATCTTGCAATAAAAGAATTGACGGGGAACTTTCACCCCAGCTGTCAAACTTTCTGATGTGATAAGTTTCGATAAACTGTCGCATCTACAGTAAGATATGCTTCCTCAACACTTTTTATATGATGACTGCATATCACGGTTACGTGGGTGGAAGTCGTAAAAAGAGCACGTATTTTTTTTCTGGGCAAATTTATTATTTTGTGTTGTCCTTCAAACAATCAAGCACAAAGCAAAGATAGGGTCCGATGTATTAACCCTGGCCGTCGAGACACATGACGACGGAGGTCAGGAGCCTTGCCACTCGGTGGTCCTTGTTTGACTAGCAACCCGTGACTAATTGCTTGCTAAGGCCATTACTCCACGACATTCCACTTGATAGGCTATGACAGAAGGACCACTTGGAACAGTACCCCATCAGGGCTCGTTTACTTCTCCTTACGTGGCCCCGCGTTCGCGGTGCTCTCGTGCGTGTTCTATCACTAAGTATTACGGCTTGGTGGCGTTAGCCACCGCCCGTTCTAAAGGGTACAGCCATATTAATTCATCGATCCATACATCCATCGTATAGGGTTCATGTGTGGTTTCGAGCTTGTGTACGAACGAACGAAACTATGCGTAAATTGAAACATATTTGAATGTCAGAATGTTTTGTTTTTGGTAGCGATAGTGGCGTGTTGTTTACTTTTATTTCTGTGCTCTTCTGGTGAAAATACATTGCTTACAGGGGCGTATAGCGGGATGTAGCCTTCCTGACGAAGAAAAAGTATGAATGTGTAACCGTGCGCTTGTATATGCGTGTTCATCTGCGTGATCATTTTATATATAACGCTGATTCGATAAAAATGAATCACTGCAATTCAATACTGGTATATAATGTGATCAAATATTAAAACATGCCGCACAACAATGTTATTCAAAAAACACACGAAGACACATTTACTGACAACATAGGTCGCTATCGATTCATCGAGATTATATACCTAAACATAAACGCTAATTCGCTTCGCTATATTACCACTTCTACAATATATATCTACAATATATGCGTTGAACATTTTTCTTCAACCTATTAGTTGCTTGTTTCTATAAATTAAAGAGTCATGCGGTCAAAATAAGCTGCAAGGATATGTTTCGTTTATTTATATAATAATTGTACATCATGTTCTTTGATAAGCCCTCATGTTTATATAAAGTTACGTTGACTGCAATTTTCGTCGTTTATAATAAGTTCTTAACCAGTTGTTCGTAAATAACGTTTCTTGTAAAAACTCACCCTTTTTTGATTATTTTCAACGTTGCTTTTTTTTTCCTATGTGCTACTTTAATACTTTCCCACATATTTTTTTAACTCTAACTGATTTTAGCCAGTATATGTAATTCAATGATATTGGGAAACGACTAATAGGAGGTCCTCCTGACAGTTTTGCAGCTCTGGGACCTCCTGAATAAGGAATTAAAAAAATTGTTGCTAGTCGAACATTGACAGCTTCATGCAAACCGGGCATGTGCCTAGTTAACCCCCCTGCCCTTCTTCTTGTTGTTTATCCCTCCTCTCTCCCTTCAGCAACAGCATGTGGTGATGCGTTCATGCAAGTGGTCCGTGTTCTGTTTCTTATGGTGTAACTTTTTATTAACAAAATTACCAAATGCTTGAAAATATCAAACACAAACACTTCACTCTTGGTCTCTTCTTGGATTTTCAAAAGACGCTTCACTGCGTACAGTTAAATGTCCTTTTCACTCTAGAAAACGAATATTGCTGTCGTGCTAAGCTCTTAAAGGCAAAACTTAGGGATCCTTTAATTTTTTACTCGATATCCCTTTCTCCAGTTAGGTGTATCGAATGCAACAATCATCTGGTAAACACCTTCCTGACTTCATTCACTTCTCTCTCTCTCTTTGTAACCAACAGCGCTGATCAGTGATACATGACCACGGCTCAAGTACAAAAACATCGAACAATGACGCATCGAAAGTATACAACAACAACAAAAAAACTGTTTTGCTACTGGTAGTCAACGAAACATGCGAAAACTGGCGTGACAGCTCGGAACAGTAATTGCTTATAGCGTGTGGTCGATTTCAAGCAGCCAAGCATAGTGTAGCGCTCGAAAATCGAATTGATTTCAGTTTACCCGGAACGCCCTCCCGATTTATCGAACTCGCAGGCAAGCAGAGCTTATCTCTGAAGGTTCATAAAAAGAAATGTTTAGCGGCAATTCCTTTGCTCCCCTTCAAAATATCGACCAGCAGGCAATCAGCGAAGACTTCTAATAGCGGTAGTCATCCACTTTTTTTAGAGCTCTTTCTTGGGCGCGCGTACACACACACACACACACACACACACACACACACACACACACACACACACACACACACACACACACACACACACACACACACGCACGTACGCACACACACACACACACACACACACACACATACACACACACACACACACACACACACAACGCATGCACGCACCAGAAAGACATATATATATATATATATATATATATATATATATATATATATACTTATACACACACACATGGGCGCACACGTACATGCACACACAACAAACGCAACACACTCAAACATAGCTTCTACATCTGCACATGAAAAAAGTTTCTCGCGAGACAATATGCCTCGTGCCGAAATTTGTGACTGTATGTAATTACGTGCACAGCCTTTCTTCGACGCACTTGTTCTTTCTCGGTTGCACAACCCTGGCATCTCGCAATTTCGTCGCGAAGTCCTACATTCGTCCAAGTGGTGAGCTTTGAAAGACGCGCTTGAGGCTCACTTCGACACGTAGCCCCATATATTAGGGATGGTGAGACAAAATCAAACTACAAGCTCAAAGCGTGAGTGACGCAAGAAAAAAAATGTATGCATAAACTACGCAACCAGTCTACACTCCGTAGGGAAAAGGCATAAAAAAATACGCCACTGCGATTGAGGCTTGCGAGTTGATATTCCAGGAATGCCTGATACAATGTCACCTCCATGCCGTTATAGCTAGGCTGTATATTGTAGACAGGAAAGCGCATTGGGTGCTGGAGAGATTAGTTTTCGACGAAGTATGGGCGAAATAGTGAGATTCCGAATTGTCTTAGTTTCACATGCGCCGTTTTTGATGCGCACAGCTAGCTTGTTACTGCATGGGAAGAACACAGCAAATCCACTAAAAAATATGACAGCATATCCACGGGGTGAATGATGCAGAGTGGGGCGAAGAATCCGTCCGTCCATTCATTCTTTCTTCCGTCCGTCCATGCGTCTGTCTATATGACCCCCCATGCGTCCATTCGCCCGGCCTTGCGTGCGTCTGTTCGTGCGTCCGCACGTCCATCCGTGCGTCCGTCCCTGCGTTCATCCATGCATCCACCCGTGCGTCCGTTCATGCGTCCATCTGTCCGTGCAGCCGTCCGTGCGTCCGTCCATGCATCTGTCTGTGTGTCCGTTCGTCCATCAAGTCAACACTCCAAGTACCACCATCTCGCATCTTTTCATCATATACTCCGCATATAGAAACACCGCCATCCAGCGGACATTCCAAGGACTAAACGAGAGGTGGCACACGTGCACTTTCTCACGGCTTGCGCTTCGTGTCTACTTCCCACCTTTAACCACCTCGAGTTCTTGGTATATACTAGTTCACTGTAATCATGGCACTCTGGCCCAACGCTCGCTAAACCTTTCTAAAACCAAGGAGGTTACGCACACCGAGTATAACGTGACAACCCTTTTTTGTCAGATAGTGCTTATTGCACATGCCAATGGCTGCTAATGCGGAATGAGAGACAGGAGAATTCGGCTTTTGCTTCGTGACTACTTCCCACGTTTAACCACGTCGAGTTCATGGTATATACTAGTTCACTGTATTCATGGCACTGCGGCCCAATCGTCGCTAAACATTTCTAAAACCAAGGATGTTACGCCCAGCGAGTATAACGTAGCAATCCTTTCTTGTCAGATAGTGCTCAATGTACCTGCCAATGGCTGCTAATTGGGAATGACGGACAGGAGAATTCGGCTTTTAGTTATTGCCCACGCTGCGAATTTCTTATTGTTCAACAACGCACAGGAGAAATCTTGCACCGGCACCATCTTGCAGGTCAAAACGTAAGACTGGTTACGCACTACGACGAGGGACGAACGGGTGCCGCTTTAAGGAGCTCCGCCCCTAAAACGTTCGCTGCCTCCTATGCATTCCTCTAAGAGGACTCGAAGAGAAACGCCATCGTATTATTTTGCTTCTTCTCAGTCTATTGTAATGATGCATTCTTTGTCACTCCCAGTGTTATCAGATGCTACAGAGCAAACAAGTGATTGATCATCACAAAATAGGCGGACACACAATGAACTTTCCTATTCTTGAAAATATTTTATTCAAATATGATTACAAATTGTCCCTCAAACGAAAAGGGAAGCCTAAAAAATACCCTAACAGTTTTGCAGTGAGAAAATTTGAGCAACTACGAACAAAAGCACATTTAACTACTTAACATTGTCTCCAGGGTAGCCTCCATTCGGTTGACGGTGTATGTTTAGTTTTGCTTGTTCCCCAACGTATGCCTGACTTCAACGCCCTACTATAGGCGTGTACTCGGGGCTGGATCACTGGTGGCGGTCGTCTCCTTCTCTAGTCACCTAAAGGGATGAGGGGACATAAAGTCTGTCCCAAATATTGACTTATTAGAACGGGTAACGAGGAGGGGGGTGCTGCGATGAGCCTTCACTTACCTTGATGGGGAACAGTGAGCACACCCATGTACTCCACTACTCGAAGTCATTGACAAGCATGCTGTAGTAAAAGACAAACGTGCTTTGATAAACGTGATAATCACTACAATGACTATATCTGCTGGAAAAATACAAGTCAACCCCCCCCCCCGCCCTAAAAAAAACGCGAGAAGCGAGGGAAATTTTCTCATGTGACTCAGGAAAAAATAAGCCCAGATCCACTTTTTATGAACGCAACCGGCCACTCTGCGAGTCTCCCGGAACCTTCCTGTACTTCACGTGATTCTGAAGCATTGCCTCCAAGATCAGCGCTCTTTGTGCAAACGACTATGTCGTGGACTGACGTCATCGTGCAGCGTCACGTTATAGTGATGTCACACGTTTTTGCGATCTGTGGTGTCATGAAGTGAGGCCAACAAAATGCTATCGCAAGATTAACTTTATCATCAATTCTTTTTTGCGACAATCAGTTTTCGTGTTTGATGAGTAATCTCAGGGTTTCGTCTTGTAAACAATATAAATATTCCACGTATTATGAAGCAAGAGCGCTAATGGCATCGTTTCCTGTGCATCTGTTTTGAAATTTTGGTTTCATTGGGTGAAGTCATGGCCGTGTTCATTAGCTGCTAACTGAAGGGAACAGCTCATGAGCACGGCCAGGAGGCTAAGGATCTAGACTGAGCGTGCATGTTATGTTATGCATCCTTCTTAAATAAGTAGGTTCCTATACTCGGTGATAACTTTTCTTGGCATTGGAGCCAAGACTACAGAGACAAATAGCGAGCATCCTACCGCCAGTGAATGTAGTTCCACAACAGTACCCATACTTTCACCGTGAAATATTGAAGTTTCCCCTTTATTTTCTACGTGTAGCTATTAGAGACAAGACGCAGCTTCCACCATTATGGTAGTCGTATTTACTTTAATTTTACTTTAATTTTACTTTATTTACTTTAAATTCGTTGTGACTTCGCGTTTTTGAACGAGTCAGAAAGTCCCCGCTTTTTACGTGCACTTCGAACGCTAAGCGGTGTCTGCGTCTACATGAAACACTCATGGTGCGCCCCCATCATTTTCAATTGAGTTACGCGACGCGCAAAAAAACGGGCTACTTTGCCTAGTGCTACGTGTGCAGATTTTCCTAGAGTGGAAAATCTTGCCGGTGAGTGAAGCCGTGCCAACCGTAAAATGGCGGCTGTGGCAGCCAACCTTTAGAGGCATGATGAGCTGTTTGCGTTCGACTATTGAGAAGGAGCGTTTTCTTCACACGCCCAACGAGTTTAAAGGGGCACTGCAACACTTTTTGAGCATGGTCGCAAAACGCTGACAATCGATAGTAAAGGCGCCCGAAAACACGCGAGCCAAATATTATAGCGCAGCTTGCGGCCTGGAATACACAATAAATTATCAAATTCAGCAAAAAATGGCTTTCTCGCCTCCCGACAAATAACAAAATTAAGCCGAGTAAACCCATCTTCCAGACATTGCCTGATTTGAACATGGCGCGTGGTCGCTGTGAGAGGCCGTCACTTGTCCACGCGTGCGCGCTCGATTGCACTGAAAAAGGCGCGTATTCGAAGAAAAAAAAGAAAAAAAAATGCTCAAATTCACGAGGCGTGAGCGACGTCTTTCTTTTGCCCTTCCCATCCCTCCCTGCTCAGCTTCCAGCGCTTTCGTCGGAACGAGAGAAGAGAGAATGTGATTGCAGCATGAGACAAATTTTTAAAACTCCGCTCGTACACGGTGGATTCTCACAATTTTTCCGGTGTTCAATTTGTGAGGTAATACGCTTTTCTGTGCATAGAAAAAGTGGTTAACGATTTCGAGTACTTCGTACTCAACTATGGGAGAGCAATTAGCCGTCCATAAACTGTCTGAAACACAATCTCGCTAAATACGTTTTGCGTGCACAGCCTTGTGAATTAATTTTATGGTTACTCAAAAAATTGTTTAAGGGCCCCTTTAACGTAGCAACCTTTTCAGGTCACATCGTGCTCAAAGTGCGTCCTTGTGTTACAAGTTCCTTGAGGGAAGTGTCGAATTCAAGGCTAATTTTATTTTAGATTAGGTCACTGATACTAGTTTCTGCGAATGATTTCTTCGGAAACAACTATCTTTTGATAAATAATCAACGTAGCCTCTACACTAACAAATCAAAACCACTTGATGTATAAGTGGGCACCACAAGAAAATTGCATATTTCTTAGATCTTTGAAGGGCAAAAGCTGGCTATGCATGCTGGTGGAAAAGCACTGCGGGAGCTTCCCCTCCAGCAATCGCTCCGCCTTCACAGCTTTCCCTTCAGTTCAAAGAATTGTTGTCGCTGAGCACAGTGCTCCCTTGAAATCTGTCCAAGTTTTTTTCATTCGTGGTTACGAATTACGTAATTTGTCAATATGGTTGATGGGGCGAGTTGGTCATACATGATTGTTTTGAAATGAGACCGCACTACTTAGACGCTGACAAAAAGACAGACAAGCGCTTGTCCCTGTCTTTCTGTCCGCGTCTAAGTAGTGCGCTCTTATTTCAAAACAATCAAGAATTACGGGTGGGACCGCAAATCTGCAGGGCATTCGTCATCTTCAAGATAAGAGAAAACGACAAATAAACAACAAACCATATTTGGTACTTTGATTTCTTCCCCCCCCCCCCTACTTTCTTTTAGCACTGACCTCACGTTATATCACCATTCTGATTCCCCAACAAAGCAATCTCAAAAATATGTCCGAAAGAACGGTTGTGCGCAAGTTCCACAGCTTAGTGCAAAATATTTCTCCCGCCCTTCATAATCCTAAAGCTTGGCAGCGCAATAAGGTTCATAATCCTAAAGCTTGGCAGCGCAAACTTGACGAGGACAGGAAGAAACTCGGAAATACAGGACAAATCATCAACTCTAAGCTTTATTCAGAAGTTTCCCTAAACACACACAATACGAGTCGTGCCATTTTGTCGGTCATGTTTAAACATATGCATGAACTTGAAGTGTCCGGCTTCGTTTACTATAATTTCTCTGACATTCTCTGAATTCTTCGACACGCTAGAGCTTGTACCACTGTGAAATTGTAGTGCATATTTCCTTTTCCTTTTTAGAAACATGTCCTTTTTGTGCAATATTGTTCTTGAGCAGTAGAGCAAACTGTCCTCACAGGCGAATGCAAAAAACAGCCCCCCCCCTTTTTCGTCACCCCCCCCCTTTATTTGTTCATATAGCCTTACTGTTTATTTAAGTTTAATCATCTCGATGGTCATGAATGCCCTGTCTTTGTTGTACAATTTTTGCATTGTGCACCACTGCATACGCAACTTAGTTCTTTTCACTGTATATAACATCTTGCATTGCACATACGCATTGATCATCATTGTCCATTTTTCTGTGTGCACATAAACTATGTAGGATATATCCGTAAATAAAATTCTCTTAAACCACGACACGTCCACAAGGTGAAGTCTTCCTTCCTCCAGGGTCCACAGGACGGCTTTCAGCTCTCCCATAGTAGAGTACCGAGTACTCTAAATCGTTAACCACTTTTTCTAAACACACGGCCTGATCAAGTGTGAGGTCTACGGGACAACTTTTTGCTCTCCCATAGGGAATACCAAGTATCATAAGTCATTTAGTAGTATTTCCAAACACAATTCTCTGAAATATCAATTCACTCCATTCTATTGTTTCTTTAACATGTGTACACTCCTATAACAGAGATAAATTGGCATTTTAGAGCTCATTTGTGAAATGTATTTACAGCTTATTGCGTGTTTTGTTTGTTTTGTTTCTCTACGTGCAAGTTATATGTACAACAAAGCTTAAAAGAAGGTGCTGCTGAGCTAGTTGGTTCATAATCCTAAAGCTTGGCAGCGCAAACTTGACGAGGACAGGAAGAAATTCGGAAATACAGGACAAATCATTAACTCTAAGCTTTATTCAGAAGTTTCCCTAAACGCACACAGGGCCAAGTAGTGCACGCAGGCGTAATGCACGTCACAATCTACAACGCTAATCAAAGTCGGCAGAGCAACATATATTTGGTATCACAACCAGGTTTCAAAGACAGCCTTTCTTACTTCCCAGCACAACAAAAGTGTCACTAATACAATCACCTTCTTTTTATTGTGATACGCCTCCATTAGGTATCTAGTCAACGCATTTCCACTTCCGCCCAGAATTTGAATGCTAAACAGCACTGATTCACATGCACAATTCTTGCATCGCATAGGCAGATGAAACGTTGATTGATTGATGATTGATTGATATGTGGAGTTCAACGTCCCAAAACCACCATTTGATTATGAGAGACGCCGTAGTGGAAGGCTCCGGAAATTTAGACCACCTGGGGTTCTTTAACGTGCACACAAATCTGAGCAAACGGGCCTACAACATTTCCGCCTCCATCGGAAATGCAGCCGCCGAAGCCGGGATTCAAACCCGTGACTTGCGTGTCAGCAGCCGAGTACCTTAGCCACTAGACCACCACGGCGGGGGATGAAACGTCAAAGTATTTTATTTATATTATTTATTTATTTACTGATACTGTAGGTCCTTATGAGGACCAAGACAGGAATGGTAACAATACATCAACATACAGCAAGCAGTCAACAGAACAACAGAATACAGCGATACAGTGATATACGCCGTATTCTTCTAAATATTCGGACACAAGTGCAGAAAACTAATCGTTGACACAACGACCGCTCTGTCCGACCGGTTTTTTCCGAAAGTGAGCGGGATTTAGTACACAACGCCCAGGGTGCATGTGGCGTAAGGTCACACGTGCTTTTTCACGCATGGCGGTTTCATAAGAGGTCCCAAAGTGCGAGAACATAGCTCAGCCAGTTTGTGTGACACGTAAAACACTACAGGTACGCTGTGCCTATTAGGCACAATTTTTTTTTAATTGTGTGCCACTGTGCATATGCGACACCACTCATGGCCTTTCTTAGAGAACTTCGGCGAGCTTGTGCGTATCTATCTATCTATCTATCTATCTATCTATCTATCTATCTATCTATCTATCTATCTATCTATCTATCTATCTATCTATCTATCTATCTATCTATCTATCTAGCCACCTACGACTTTTAGCTCTCCTGGTTGTTTCTATAGTGGTAGCGATACCAAACTTAGTGTGACATAACACGACTGTATGAAGAACATGTTTGACTAGTCATAACATAAAAATCATAAGAAGTATGTCATGAGTGTCATGATTTACATTTCATGGTCCTGCATTTCTTGCGGTGTTTCCTTCACATGGCATGTTGCGAAACTGGCATGGTATGACATAATTGCATGGCAAACACAAGCGACAGACCCTTACATGAAAATCATGACATGCGTGCCATGTAACAACATGTTTACATGCCACACTCATGATGCTCTCGCGGCCGTTTCACTGGCTTCACATATGCCAAATTTGGTATTACGTGACGCCAAAGGATAACGAAGGTTTGTGACTGGTGTAAACATAATAATCATGAGATGCGTGTCATGTGAGAACATGACTACATGCCACAGGCAAGGCGCCAATACGTTTCGACAAGACGCGGTGCGCGTGCTCGCCGGCGTTCATTTCGTCACGTCACGCTGGCGTTTGCACGTCGGGCACCGGTCCTGCCATATTAATCGCAGGCGCGCGCGCCGCGCTGCGTTGCTTTGCCGCATGCGCGTTCCAGCGGGTCCGGCGTCCCTCCATCACGAAAAGAAGAGATGTAGTGTTGTCTGGGTAACGCATCGGTGCGAATCATGCGCCGTTTGCCGGCGGGCGGCCTTGACAGACCCTGGTCGCGCCGGTCGTGCCTGGCGTCAGACTATACAGTGCTGGCGCTTTGCTAACGTAGCGTCAAGACGAGCCGAAGGAAAAGCTTTTCTCGCTCGTAGGGGATACGCCATTCTTCCGGAGTGCGTGAGGAGAAAAAAAGAACTGGAACGACCGTTGGCGTTTGCGCCTTTCTTTATCGGAATAGACCCTGTATATATACAAATCTCGTCCCGGCCCAGATATTCCCTAAGGATGCTGATACATACCGTGGCGCGCGAATTTTGTAATCCTCTTCCCTTGCATGTTTATGATAAAAATATGAGAGTAATGCAGTTAAAGCAGCTTGGCGTTTTCTTTTGGTAACACTTCTTCAAGCGACTGTGTGAACAAAAGTGAAGTAGGAAAGAAAAAAGTACCTGCAAGTTGCGGGATGAAGACACCGAGAAAGCGGAAAACCATTCAAACACTATTCACATTCATGGTCGCCAATATATGTAACGCGCAAATGTCACAAAAATGAAAATGTCTGCACGAATCTGGAGATCTTCTTTTGTCGTAGTGGAAATAGCAAAATGATGCTACACCAAATGAAACATCCATCGCAACATCGGTTGCGTTGGCATTGTGACGATTGTTAAATAAGGCTTACTTAGAGGAGGGTATATTTTTATATAAAGAGTGGTTTTAACCTGTCATAATTGGGGAAAAAGCATCAGTGTACATTGCGTAGTACAGCAACACATCTCACTGCGATGTGCATCAACAAATTCATAATAGGCAATGACAATAACAATGCGTGTAGAGGTTTTACGTTTCACAACTGATATTATAATGGGGTAGTGACGTTGATAAAAAGAGCAGACTGCCGGTCGGAGATGAAACTGCTTAGTTGGGCTGAACTTGTGGCCACGAGAGAGGTAAGTCAGATTACAGCAAGACTCTGGCACTGTTAGCGGCGAACAGGGCGTCGGTCATCGTTATACTGGCAAACAGCCATATCCGTCGGCATTTACACTTTTGTCGTCGAATGTTCAAACATTATCGCGAGCAGTCACGTTTAATACAGAGCAATGTGTAATGTTCGCGTTGTGCGCATAATCACCAATAAACATTTTACGATTATCTCAATAGTTGTATAGTCAATCAGTGTGGTTGCTCAAGGCGTCGCTTATAGACGTGTAATATGGTGACAAGAACACTTGACAAAGTGTTGTTATACTGTTGTCATATATACAGTTAACTAATACATACCATGAACTCGAGGTGGTTAAAGGTGGGAAGTAGACACGAACCGCAAGCCGTACGAAAGTGTGCGTGTGCCACTTCTCGTTTAGTCCTTGGAATGTTCGCTGGATGGCGGCGCTTCAATATGCGGAATATATGATGAAAAGATGCGAGATGGTGGTACTTGGAGTGTTGACTAGATGGACGAATGGACACACAGACAGGTGCATGGACGGACGCATGGATGGCTGCACGGAAGGATGGACGCATGGACGGACGCAGGGGCGGATGCATTGACGAACGCAGAGACGGACGCAAGGATGGACGTGCGGACGCGCGAACAGACGCACGCATGGACGGGCGGATGGACGCATGGATGGACGGAAGCAAGAACGAATGGACGGACGGATGCTTCGCCCCCCTCTCCATCATTCACCCCGTCGATTTGCTGCCATTTTTTTACAACCGAGTAGCTAAAACACTGCATTCAGACACCATTGAATGGTCTTTATGTTTGGCAGGATCTCAAGGGCATTCACGATGGGCTTTAAGCAATAAGCAGCGCGCACTCTGAGATTATTTTGGTGACCGGAAGCTCTGGCGACAATAAATCGCGCTCTGGGAAGTTGCACTCGCCCATCTTATTGCAATGCATTAGCAGCCGAGCAAAAATAAATGTTTTCGTAAGTCGTTCCAGGCATACATACAAGCAGTTGTACTCGCGATGAGATAGATAACTGAACAATCACTCTTTCAGAATTCACATGACGGACGCACACATAGAAACGCGACGTGGCTAGCAGACAACGCACGCAGCAATCTACACATGCGCGCTTCAGCCAGTTGCCGACAGGTGGCGACTCCTCTCAATCTCGCGGCAAATAAGGTCTGAATCGATAAGATCCCTTAGCGCATCCCGTGGGTGATAGCTGCGAGCGAGGGTGACGAACGTGGCTGAAACAGAGGTCAAACAAGCCGGCCCATCTCTGTCACTTCAAGGCGCATGCGATAAGATCCACCCGCCTGTTAAACCAGCCTTCTAAAGCTCAAGCAGCCCCGCCGTGGTGGTATAGTGGCTAAGCAACTCGGCTGCTGACCCGCAGGTCGCGGGATCGAATCCCGGCTGCAGCGGCTGCATTTCCAATGAAGGCAGAAATGATGTAGGCCCGTGTGCTCAGATTTGGGTGCACGTTAAAGAACCCAAGGTGGTCGAAATTTCCGGAGCCTTCTACTACGGCGCCTCTCATAATGATATGGTGGTTTTGGGACGTTAAACCTCACATATAAATCAGTCAAATCAACGCTCAAGGAGAGAGCAAATACCCCGCACGTATTTAGGTCTTAAACGTGCGGGAAACGACGTGAGTTAGGGTCTTCGAGCAGCAACTGCGATCTTTGATTTTACGAGTGTGGACATTGCTGGCACGCACATTCTCTGGCTATCTCCGCAGCCGTCAGTGAGCGTATCGTATACGCTTCTACGTCCTGCGCTCTCAACGCGAGGACACGGTGTGAAGTGTGCTTGGAGGAGCTATATTTTTTTATCACCGGCGTTTTCAAATGTTGCGCGAAATCGGAACCAACAGATCAAGCTTCCAGGCTCATTTCGTAAACATTACAAATTGTTTTTGTCGTATTCATTGCTTTCACCCTTACGGTGAAGCTGTGCCTTTTTTTGTTAGACGCCAATACAAGGAAAGCAATTTCGGGACCTTTGGTAATACTTTTTCTGGAAGAGGGGAGATAGTGTAATAAAATTTTTCGGCCAAGATATCCGACGTGATCGATTCTCGGGAACACGTGCATATTGTCTGTCAAATATCGCACTGGTTATAGCTTGGGAGGTAATTCATATGAATTTTGAAGTTCGATGCATGATCCTGTGCTAAAAGCCTGATCTTGGGATATAGATATCATCCAAGGTGACCCGATGGGGACCTTACACCAGAGATCATCGGGCCATAACACAGGCTAGGAAACACGAGCTAGGAAACACAGGCTAGGAAGCGGACAGGACTGCGCTCTTGTCTGCTTCTTGTCCTGGATAATTCGTTATCTGGCTACGGTTTATGATGTACGGTAAATCACCAACACGCCCATTCCCAAACATCCGAAATGTCACCACTGGGGTCGAGCTCTGAGTTGTTCAGCTCTAGGGGCGAGTTGGTGACGCGGGCTCAACCACACTGCAACTAATGAGAAAGGGCCGATTAAGTGTAGAACAAATAAGGCACTGACGTTGTATGATGACCTCATAGTTGTGATTTCGCGTCAAGCGCGCTTGCACCAGCATGCTACTGTTTGGCAGCCGCTCGCGGGTGCATGCTCGAGGCGAACGAGTGGAAAGCGGCGAAGCCTTTAGAAAGTCGTTTACTCACTAAGGCCCAGAACCTTACCTCTCATATGCTGGCTGTTTATAGGGCCGTGCGAAGGTGGTCTGGTTTAACCTGACTGTACCGGAGTGGGCCTAGCAAGGTTACTCGCCTTTGTTGCGGACCAAATAAAGTTGACTTGCTACCTCACTCACTCACTCACTCACTCACTCACTCACTCACTCACTCACTCACTCACTCACTCACTCACTCAGTGCTATAGACGACGATGATAGCGATGACTTCGAATATGGCGGTGCACACGTGCTGCAGTTGAAAGAACGCCAGGGCACGTTGCTGGCTACGCGGAAGCGTATCGACTGCTACGCAGAAGCGTGTAGACCGATAGTGGGGTCGTGAAATCAAAAACCGCGATTTCATGTGTGTGCTCTCTCTTTTTCTTTTTGTCTGCATCTAGCTTCTAAGCTCCAGTTAGCCAGTTATTAGTGTTAGCCACTTATATCTAGGTATTCTACACTGGCTAGCATTACTGCCTTTCTTTTCTATCTTGTTCTTTCCTCTCCCAGCCTGCTGAGATGCTGCCTTCTCTGTCTTCTCTGTAATCCAGATCCCTTTTGTCTTGCTATCACAGAAGATCACACCTAACAAGCTTCTTTTACGAACCTGTTGGGCAGTATTTTACATCTGTTCACGTTTCTTTGTCAATGGCCAAGCAGAACGAGTCAGCATCACACTCATCTTGTTTGTGAAAAAAGATTGGGCGAGGGCTGCCTGCCAAAACATCTTAATAATCATACCATATAGGTTTTAGTATATGTTTACTTCAAAAGTTTGACTACAGTGAAGGCATGGTTCTACTAGCAAATAAACTAACGGAAAGTAGTTTGTACAGAATATACAGAAGCTCAACGGCAGTAAGGGGTTTTGTTTTTTGCATTCGGCATTTTCCTATTGGAACATCTCGTTACGCTACCCTTTTTAAGGTCTTCAATATTTGCTTCATTTCACCGCAAACGTTGATGGCAAGAATAAATGCCACTATAAAACTATACCTTTGCGAGAGGATCGTCTTTGATTTGAATTCTTAGCACATCCCAGTGTAACATTGTAGACATTCCGAGGCTCACAGTGAACAGTGCTAGGAATATTTGGTGTCTATGCCTGACACTGCGTTATCACATCTCTGTCAGAGACATTAGCCTGCATCGTGGCTTTCTGAGTACTGTAATGTTCCTCAGTCCGGTGAACGGCGAAGCGCTTCATCAGTAGACACGGCATTAGCACTCATTCCGCTGTGGTTTTAGCAGGGAATCTAGAAATATTTGATTGACTGAATAATTGATTGATGATTTGATTGATTGACTCAGGTGGAACCGTAAATATACGTTGAGAAATCCACCCACTCTTTCTTTCATGTGAACAGAAAAAGAATGTGTGAGCGACATTCAGTACGGCAGAAAAACGAAAACGACAGAACAAGACCTTTCAGAATTTTGTACGTAGATTCCGTCCCCATATACGCAGAGATTTTGGCTTCACGTTGCAGTGAAGAACAGTACATAAAAATACTTCCATCGAAAATGTGGCATGTGTGGCAGCAGCTTTTTGTAAAGTACCAACCAGAGAAAGACTTATGCATATACAAGAAAAATAATTTTTCAGTCGTGAGTTAATTACCATTTCTTAATTTGCGCCACCTTGAGAGTGTAATTCCATACGACAAGCACAATGTGACCTCGGTGTTATCATTTTATATTTCTTCTGAAAGTACAAAAATGATATTTGTTAGAGTGAGCGAAGACGAAATCCCAATATTCACTCACATTAACTGTCAATGCACTAAGAAGCTGTAGGTAAGCCAGAATAAGTAAGAAATCGGTTATTTTTACAGAAAACATGGCAATAACGCGTAATCCGCATTTAAGAACACCTAACCTTCCTAAGTGCGGGTCAGCTGTAGCACTAAGTGCTTGCGTCAACGCTTCGAATAAACCTGATAGGCATCTATTACGAAAAAGAGTGAAAGGCAGCGATAAGTAAAGCTTATACAATTTTCATTTTTGAATCAGGATGTCATACGTGTCCGAGGAGGTCACGTTTGGGCGCTAAAAGAAATGAGGCGACCCGGTAAGCCGTGAGCCCTGCATTAGAGACATGGCTAATGAAATAGGACGTACTTCCTTTTTAAGCTGCTTCAGACGCCTTCTTTCTCTTGAGATCATGGACTCTGACGAAATGCGAAAGAACGAGCTCGTTTGGTTTCGGCTTTTGGACGACAGTCTGATCAGAAAAGCTTTTAATGCGTCTAATCGGTTTACCACGCAAACAACGCGATGCCAGCGGCGAGAGTGTATCTAGCATGTTTGCGTCGTTTACTTTACAGCTTAGTAAATATTATGAATGCGAATCAGCGATTCTCAAGAGGAAGCGCAGGGACCTAGTCAAACTTAACTACGCAGTAACTCATTGCGTAAACATTAGTATACTTCACGATTAGGTGCCTCGTCATTAGAGAAGCATGCGGCGCAGCAATGCTCCCGTTATACAAACATTCAGTTCCTGAACAAAGGCTTCAAAACCGGCAAGGCACACATGCTTAGCTGGATGAATAATACAATAGTCAAAATAAAGAAGAAGCGCAGTAAATGAAGTTTGGCAAATCGGTTAGATTATCCTGTTAATTATTTCACGTATGGAGAAGCCCCGTCGCCAAGACAATAGTTGCTGATCAGAGAAACAGGGGCGGTTTATTTTTGTGTCGTGTGTTAGCAACTAGTTTTAGTGAGGAGTCTGGTGTCGATTGACCACAATGAAGTTAAGGTGGTGTGGTGTGTTCTCAATTTATTACAAACACACTTCGACGTACATATGTGCTACAAGCTTTGTTGGCTGGGCCAACTTTCGTGTTCATATAAATAGGAGTGTTCACTGACGCTACCTCCATACTTCCCCCGCTTAACCGCTTAAATGGTAGCGTTTATCCTCGCAGCTGTTGCCAACGAATACAACTGTGCTGTTTTACTTCTTTACAAGGAACCGCGCGAGAACACGTCGCCATACTTCGATTTAATAAGGGATGTCACGGCGACTTTGATACTAAGAATTAAATTAAGTTCAAGTATCCCCATGATTGCCGCGGCACGAAAGTGGAACGGTATTTGCATCACTTACTAAAGATTCACTATTCGTAGATGACGCACATAAGAGTACATTCGTTTCTGTATTTAAATAATTATATGCATTAGATCAAGCACCACAATTTCCTAAGTTATCGGTAATCTTTCTATTATATCTTTATTGTTTTAAACCTGAACAATAATTTCTAAAACCACTCAATTCTTGACCGATCCCCCATAGTGGGTATGCGCCACGCACAATGGGAGAACAAGAACAACACGCAACAACAAGCAATATACAGACTGAGCTACCTGAGCAGTGGCTCGACAGGCAAGTTGTGACTCAAGACCTACGCACGTCGTCTCCCCAAACACTTTTTCTGACTGAAGGCGCGACAGAATTTGGTGCATATGCGGAGCGTACATCGGGAGTGTTTTGCCATTCTGTCAAAGCAACTGCTTTCATATTTATTTCCGATCTTTAGAAATGCGCGATCTAGCACTATCAGTATTGCGCAAAACTGCGAATCACCAAGTTGTTTTGAGAATTTCATAAGGATGAAGTTGCTTTCTGTTACTGACTGACTTGAATATTAGATCATATCCTCCTGCACATTTGCTTTTTGTTCATCGCTATATGTATAATTATATTTTGTGTTTGTCATATCCTCAGAGTTTCATTATGTTTGTAAACATTTTGTGTTATTACAAAATTGTGTTAGAATTCACGAATTGGTTATTTCTTTAAAATTGCGTTGTTAATCTTTTTTTTGTTTGTTTAGAAGCAACAAAAACTTTTCTAGTCTTTTGCTCGAACAGACGGGCGGCGAATGGACGGATGAATTGGTGATCCGCGGTTTACTAAAAAAACCTCCGAAGCATCATTCCCGCTCATCATCATTCACTCAGGGGATATGCTGTGATTTTTCGATACGTTTATGCATACTGATAGCCATAGCCTAGCTCAAGCAGCAGATGTATGCAGAAATGGAAATCTGATACATGAACGACAATTTAGTGTATAAAAATAGAATGTCAAAAGCAAACAAGAAATGAAAGAAAAACTACGATGTACCTGCACCGAAATGCCGCACTACGAAAAAAATTGATATGAAAACTTATGCTTACTCTATTATTAAAACGGTTTCTACTGAAGTGGAACAGAAATTATGTATACTGGAGAATTGAAGTGTGCAGTTTCCAAGGTTGAGTTTTATTAGAAATGCTGAAACAAGTAGGAAATGTTCATTGACTTGGTGTTGTCTTTATTAGCTAGGAAATGACAGCTTGCAAAATGTTTGCTGTAGACAAGCGTTCAATTGCCACTTTTTCGTCAGTGGTGAATAATACAAGTGAAGAAACATAGTAGTCTACGCAAAGACAGCAGTCTACGCAAGACTAGAAGAGCTAGGGTAATATGAACTGCATGGGAGCATTGTCCAGTTTGCAGTTATTGTTTACCACTAGCCGGTACACATTGTAACGAAGTTCCAATAGGAAAGGAACACTGTTGCCCAGCTGTGACGGCTTTACGGAAAGGACAGCGATGGCGTGACTCAAATGTTCTTTTGCAATACTCTTGGCTCAGGCTAAAAAAAAAGAGGGACACCATGACATCCGCTTAGGTAATGGCGCTGCTCTTCCGGGCGTTTTTGTGGACCACCGTGCGTTATAGTACGTCCGTATACTGCGCTGTTCGCGTTATCCCCTCCTATACCAACGAGTATACAATACCCTGAACATACAATATACAAAGTTTTGAATAATACCATTTCTTTCTAGGGTAATGCACTCTGTGCGTTTGCGACGTCCCTTGCACAGCCAAGATTACTTCGGGTGCTAAGAAGACGGAGGGCTTAATACCTTTGTAGATGAGGGACAGTGCGAGAATCGGGTTGAGTAAACGGAATTCAATGGAGCATGTCGTGAATGGAAAATCACGCTATAATGGGCGCTCATAGACGCGAGTGCTGAAATGTAAGGACTTAGTCAGAAGTAACCTCCATTCGTGGCAGTAACGACGAGTTTTGCCACTTTGAGCTTCGTTGCGTTCTTTCAGGATCAAACGTACTGAGCCATTATTTTCATGTTTTCATCAATTAAGATAAAATGAAAAAAAAGAAATACTTGAGGAAGCCCACGTAGCAAGCAAGCTTTCACTTTAATGCTTCACCATGGCTTATCTTGACTGGCTGAGATTCACTTAGTGAAAGCATCCTTAGGTCATGGGTTATATTATGGGTCTGACTTCTCTTTTAATATTGTGCCTAAAAAAACGAGCTTTTAAATTTACACTTTTCTTATTCATTTTCTTTCATTCATGAACTCCAACGCTTCATTTCTTAAATAAACAGTACCCAAATATCATTAGCGTTATAACCTATCTTTCTTTTCTCGCTATCTCTAAAGATATTAGGAGAACATGAAATTTTATTAAAGCGTCAAAAAGAATTGGAATACAATGAGTGGAGCACAAACTCCGGGGTCATATACTGCCTTCAGCTGCTCGCTAGACAGGACCCAAAAGTGTCAACCAAACCTGCCGGTACGCGGTGAATACTCGCCAAAGATCAAATTGTATTGATGCAAATTGCCAAGAGCAGAAAGCATGAAAGAGCGTGGCGTGACAGGGCAGCAAAAAAAAAAGAAAAGCAGAAAGCGGTAGCTGGCGCGTTCAAAATCACCCACAACTGTTTTTTTTTTCTTTTTCGTGGGTGTCAGCTATTTCTTTCTGTTTTCTTGTCTTCTTGTGCAACAAAGTGTCAATCTTGATTGCCAGCTTCCTTTTTTATGTCAGCCCGTTACAGCCGGACGACGCCTTTACACGCTTCGTCGAACCCGTCTCCTGCTTTTTCGGGAAATCAGGGCCTTCCGGATCACCTACGTGTGTGGCACGCCACAGCCCATTTCTTTATCGACTTGCTTTGGTAGCCATATTTGCAAGATGTTTCAGAGCTTTGGTAGCGTTTGTGACCTCATTAAGAGCCTCATCTGCTGTTGCCCAAGTCTGTCTCCACGCGACCTGCCACGGTGATTCGGTATAGCTATGACATTTGCTCCTGAGTGCGTTGTGTCAGGTTTGATTTCGCCAAGCTTTGTGACATCTGAGTGGGCATGCAGCGTTAGGTGGCACTGTCGTACTGTAATTGCAACATGTTTTTTTTTCTTGTCGTCTTCGAGAATGAACGACGACCACCTAATGGAAACGTGGGAGGCCAAGCTCGTCCTCGAGGACGTGGAAGATCAGCGACAACTCGTCGCCAAGGCCAAGGGGGCAGTCGAAGTCAGAGGGTTCCTGGACTGCTGCAATCCCCATTAGCAGCCATTCGCATGTACATTGAGCACTTTCTCGCTGGGTGTAACCTCCTTAGCTTTAGAAAAGATTAGCGAGCGTTGAGCCGCAGTGCCATGGATACAATGAGCTAGTATATACCATGAATGAACTCGAGGTGGTTAAAGGTGGGAAGTAGATGCGAAGCGCAAGCCGTAAGAAAGTAAAAGCCGAATTCTACTGTCTCTCATTTCCCATTAGCAGCCATTCGCATGTATATTGAGCACCATCTGACAGGAAAAGGTTGCTACGCTATACTCGCTAGACGTAACCTCCTTGGTTTTCGAAAGGTTTAGCGAGCGTTGCGGCCGCAGTTCCATGAATACAGTGAACTAGAATATACCATGACCTCGAGGTGGTTAAAGTTGGGAAGTAGACCCAAAGCGCCAGCCGTAAGAAAGTGTGCGTGTTCCACCTCTCGTTTAGTCCTTGGAATGTCCGCGGGATGGCAGTGCTTCTATATGGGGACTATATGATGAAAAGATGCGAAATGGTGGTAGTTGGAGTGTTGAATATATGGACGAACGGACACACAGACAGATGCATGGATGGACGCATGAACGGACGCAGGGGTGGATGCATGGACGAACGCAGGGATGGACACACGAACAGACGCACGCACGGACGGGCGGATGGACCTTTGGATGGTCACAAAGATAGACGCATGGGCGGACGAAAGCAAGAACGAATGAACGGACGAATGCTTCGCCCCACTCTCCATTATTCACACCGTGGATATGCTGCCAATTCGATTCCTCTCTCTCTAGTCGAAGAATGGAACAATGTTGCTGGAAGCCACCATCACAAATTGTGCCTCGTGCAATATCAAACAATTCCTAACAGCTCAATTAAACTCAGAAACACAATAACACTCCTCCCAAGTTGTTAAACCTTCTCTTTTACATGTGTATATTTTGTGAACCTCTGTTTCCTGATGCCACCTTATTATTGCTAACACGTTTGTACGACTACTTTATGTGCGTGTTTGTACGACTACACGCAAAGGATTTCTTTGCGTACTGTAAGCTTTTCGAGCATGCCTGCAATAATTTATCCCTCCCTCCATCCATCCGTCCATCCTTCCATCCATCCGTCCATCCATCCATCCATTGACTCATTCGTCCGTCCGTCCGTCCGTCCGTCCGTCCGTCCGTCCGCCCGTCCGTCAGTCAGTCAGTCAGTCAGTCAGTCAGTCAGTCAGTCAGTCAGTCAGTCAGTCAGTCAGTCAGTCCGTCCGTCCGTCCGTCCGTCCGTCCGTCCGTCCGTCCGCCCGCCCGCCCGCCCGCCCGCCCGCCCGCCCGCCCGCCTGCCTATCTATCTATCTATCTATCTATCTATCTATCTATCTATCTATCTATCTATCTATCTATCTATCTATCTATTTACCTATCTATCTATCTATCTATCGATCTATCTATCTATCTATCTATCTATCTATCTATCTATCTATCTATCCGCCTACGTGTGGGTGTTCTCCTGATCACCTCCTTAGCTTGGGGTAAGGCAAAATTAGTATGGGATGGTAAATTGGCTTGACAGATAGAACTCGCTGGTGATGACATAAATAATGTTACACTCCCATCGCGTACGTCGTCAAACACTTCTAAAAGCAGTGACACATACCAGGGGTCGGGCATGTGCCACTGGTATGCGGTGTTTGACAGTTTATATCTGCCCCAAAATGGCGAAAACACTGATGGGTAATTTTAATGCCTCCGTCGGCGTGAACACGCGTGAGGCTAAAAACAAAATTTGGTCAGTACCACATGCCTGGCTATCAACGCGTTGCAACTTTTTTTAATTGAGCGACACGTCATGAAATCATGCTACGTATATGTACAAATGTTGCACGCACAGACATATGTTGTGAAGAGTTGCAGTAGTTTATATAACCAGTTGTTTGCACTTGCGCAAAGAATGCCAACTGGAATATGCTTTTTACCAACACCAGAAGCTGATATGAAGCGCTGATGCTCGCGAGAATGCTGGCCCTGGACACCGCTACATAAATCAACTTCAGCGCATGAGAACTAACCACAATTGACGTTAACCCGGCGTGACGGCTGTATCAAAGAAGTATATATATATAATGTTTAGAAAATTGGGTAGGCAGCGCTGCAACCACTATTGACGTTTCACAAAGATTAGCGTGTAATTGAGGAGTAGTTCCGAGACCTGGCGTAGCTCTGTGGTAGAATGCTTCATTGCCACGCAGAATGCTTGGATTCGTTTCCAGCTGTAACCCCGACATTTATTCTTTGCAATCGTCGGGTCGACGTTACTGATGTCAGGTTTTAATTACCGATCACACGTTCAAATCGCCCGTGTGTGTTCTCGTCGTTCCTGGGTAGATACTAAGTGCCAATCATTTGTGGCACACACCCGAGTACAAGTGGCACATACCCGCCTGTGGGTATGTGCCACTGTCTGGCGGGAAGTGTTTGACGACGTACGCGAAAGGATTGTGACATAATTGATGACTTGACCAGAGCGTCGTAATAGTCAAAGCATTTTGCCCTCCCATGCTAATTTTGGTTCATGCCAATTTAAGGGGGTGAGCACGAGAGCACACAAACGTAGGCTTCTAGTTAGATAGATACGCTAACAGTTGCGGAAGTTCACAAAGAAATGCCTCGCATTTATTAATTACACGATGACGCGATCACATGGTACCTTAGCTTAGTACACGGTAGGTTTATCACTGAGGCAATGCAAAACCAGCTGAGGTTCCTTCAATCTTTGATGTCATGCAAAACTACGTAGGTGCATAAAGCTTTTCGAGGGCGGTAGGGCCGGAACAGTACATCAAATAAGAAGATAACGGCTTACGACTTCTAGCCCTGTTAGGTGAGTGGATTAGAGACTGTGTGTGTTTTTATCGCTGTTTTCCTCCTCAAATTTGCAATCTTTCTTTCCCATAATGTGTGTTAGAAACGCCCTGCGAATTGTGTCGTTCAGGGGGGCATGTTTTTTTTCCCCATCACACCTCTTTTCTATACGCGAAGGTATGACGTCTGCTTGAATGCGTTCGCTCGTTTTTGTTTTTAGGGGGAAGCTTTATATAACGGCACCCGATCGTCCCTCGTAGCTGTTGTAGTGGGTAACAAGTATAACATTTTGACTTCCAAGGTGGTGCCGTTGAGAGATTTCTTTTGTGCGTTGTTGAACAATAGAAAGTTGTGCACAATGTACATGCTAATGCCTTCTAATGGGGAATGAGAAACAGTAGCATTCAGCTTTTAGTTAAAGCGCACGCTGCGATCCCCATTAGCAGCCATTGGCATGCACATTAAGCACTATATGACAAGAAAGCGTTGCTACGGTATACTCGCTGGGTGCAACATCCTTAGTTTTGAAAAGGTTTGGCGAGCGTTGAGCCGCAGTGCCACGAATACAATGAATTGGTATATATTATGAACTCGAGGTGGTTAAAGGTGAGAAGTAGACCCGAAGCGCAAGCCGTAAGAAAGTGTGCGTGTGTCACCTCTCGTGTAGTCCTTGGAATGTCCGCTGGATGACGGTGGTTCTATATGGGGAATATATAATGAAAAGATGCGAGATGGTGGTACTTATAGTTTTGAATAGATGGACGAATGGACACACGGACAGATGCATGGATGGACTCATGAACGGACGCAGGGGCGGATGCATGGACGAACGCAGGAACGCACGCACGAACAGACACACGCAGGGACGGGCGGATAGACGCATGAACGGTCACACAGACAGACGCACGGATGGACGGAAGCAAGAATGAATGGACGGACGAATGCTTCGCCCCACTCTCCATCATTCACTCCGTGAATATGCTGCCAATTTTTTTTTTCGTTACCGAGACCTACAAAACGCCCAGACTATAACAACGAGGGGCACGTGCTTGCTCAAAGACTGTAAAAAAAAAATCAAGAAACCTACTGTCGAAATTCTCGCACGCATGCGTCTACGCAATTACGAACGTAAAAAAGATTTAACGTACGCTATTCTGGAGCACATTTAAAGCTGCGAATAAGTACTTAATGCGGGCTGTCAAATACACGCGTAATCACACTTGCGTTTTCTTTTCTTCGGCCAAACAAGTGAACAAGCAAACGAAAATATGCATACACAGCATTGCCTGTCCCATACCACTTTTATCTCTCTTTCTCTAAAAAAAAAAGTAAGGAAGAGAGAAAGAAAAAGAAACCTTCATCATGCCTCCATTCTTTTGTCTTCATTCGAAGTTTCGTAAAGAGACAGGCTTCGTTTCAGCTTGCCAGCCACGCTGCTATGTGTTTTCGGGCAGGTTCCCCTGGGTATTTCTGACATCCCGATGAGACGCAGTGACGTCGCCGACGAGCACGCTCTCAATTGGTCGACGTCTCAATTACGAGGGTATGCGTGGCTGGTGCCTTTATGAACATCGGGAAATTGCTGGTGCGTAATAAATTGTTTCGTGCGGAATTTTCTTTCCTCTTGAACATGCACTTCATTTTCTTTTGCAGGCACATCAACTTAACTTCAACGTTTTACTGAATTTGTGCTGAGGGCTTGTACATTCCGCCTTTTCAAGTTTTCAGAATTTATGAAGTGTTGAACTAATCCATGTGCGAGTTTCGGCGCGTGTCCACGGCTTGTCCGCTCTTCAAAGCGCGTTCATCATTATGTAGCAGTAGCTTATCATTGCCCCCCCCCCCCCCCTCCCACACAAGTCACTTTCTTTTTTTCTTCCCGCAAATCTCTATGGACTGGCTCGTAATGAAAATGGGCGAACGATTTTATCTTTCAAGAGAGAGAACAATAAACTTACGAGTTTTTTTTAATTTTCTTGTGTTCACTCTCTTTCCGTGGCATGCACTCTTCTCGTGCTGACGTTATAATCTTCGAGACGACATTGCTCTCCGCTGCACGTCTGTCACTTTTCCAATTTCGCATTACAGAGACACCTTATGGAAGCATTGTGCTTCATATATGAACAGACTCAGGTTGCATGCCTTTTAATCCTACGTTGCCGGCCCAATATTTTACGCAAGGCCTAAGATTCCTGTTCTCGCTACCTCGCGTTATTACACTCTCAATTTAAAGAGGGCTTGAGATGTCATCTTCCAGCCTTTGTACAGCGCATCCTTGTTGCACAGCGTGATTTTTACAGTGCGGAGCACATTAGAAGAGCAGGCTTCCACGTCATATCGTATGTGGTCTGTTGTCGCTTGCTGTGACGCAGGCGAAACCACACGTAGCGTAGCCAACTGTAGCATATCGAGCACACGCACGCGACAAGGAAAAACCTTCGTCGTTCTTTGGTTGCCTTGATGATGATTTCAACGCAAGACTTTTTTGCTCGTGTTCATGACGACAAGACATGGACGCAAGCAAAACAACATGCAGCGTAGTGAACCTTTGCATAATGGTCTCGTGCTGGCGCTTCTTCTTATGATATTTCGAGCGTCTTCATGGTGACATGAAGTACGGTCAATACTGCAATGATGTGGGAAGCTCTACAACAGAAACCACGTAAAAAATGAAGAGGAAGCAAGGAGAAATAGAAAGGAAAGAAACAAAGGAAAATGGCGAGGAATAGATAAATGAAGATAAATAAAGAGAAAAAACACCAGGAAAAGAGAAAACGAAGGAAAGAAAGAAAGAAAGAAAAAAACCAAAGAGAAACAAAGAATGTTCTCCATCTTTGCCTTTTTTTTCAAGCCTGGCTGCACGACTGCCAAGATGCCTTAATTTTTTTAAAACAACGAAGCTGGTGGACCTAGCTGTGAGTTGTGCTAGCGGCTTATCAGAGAAGCATCATGGTTATAACCGGGTATGTGCCAGCAGATGTTGGGTGAATTTCTCTACTCTTCACTGATCCACTTAAAATGAATCCAGCAGTGAGCCAGAGAAATGAATTATTAAATTCATTTATTGATTTCTTACTTCCAGCTTGCTTTGCAAGCCATAAGCAGGAGTGTGACTTTGAAAAAAAGTAATGACAAAGGGACGACAAAAATGAACAACGGAAACAAGAATGAGCCTACTGAGCGCTCAGCTCAGCAACACAATATATATATATATATATATATATATTAATTAATCTCGTGGCATAGGATAGCAAATGGCGGCGAAGTGACGGTGGCGGGCCTAGGAGACCAAATACTGCAGGCAACGGCCCTGTGAACGGTGGCTGCAGGAGGACCCCCGAATTGGTGGAAGGCGTACACGCCAACAATGAAGGGGTTTTTGTGCGAGCTTCTGTTTGTATAGAGTATGGAAATTTGCGTAATGTCCTACCTTCTGTGGCTTAACAGTAACGTGTTAGCGCTGAGAATAAACGTGGAACCAACCTGACATCACCTGAATGAAATCTGGGAACTGCAAGCAACCTACAGAGAAAACCCGCACCACCTATAGCCTCGGAAAGAGCAACCAGATTCATTACTGTCTAGTTTCGCTATCTTATACCTTGCGGGTCATAGTGGAGATTCGCCACTTTTTTTTTCTTGCTACACAGCGATATTCGTGGTGTTCTCAATAAAACTCCGTACAATAGCAACAGCTGCGCGCCGAATAATACAGCGAAAGCCCTACAAAGGTGGCATAAGTCAACATGTTCACAAGGTTTGGCGAGACTGGTATATGCATCATCAGGCCTTGTCAATGGCGTTATGTCTACAGAAATGATGCACGGCAAACGTATATTGAAGTTCGGTCAAACGTTGCGCGACACTAGAGTGCCGTCATCGTACCTAAAGTATCATGACCTTAAAGCTACGGGGCGCCATAAATGAGGTCACAGATGGCCAGAGTTTGTGATGACACATGAAAACGTCGTAGCATGACGTCACGTGACTTGTCGTTGCACGACACGGTCACTTCACCAAACACTGGGCGACCACGGAGGCTGATGTGGAACCATGTGATGTACATGTGAGGCATATGTGAAGAGAGGTACCACCTTTTTTTTTAATCGAAACGTGGGACATCTATCACCCGAGTCGTTAAGTGCCAGTTACCGGAACAGCCTAGCAGAATAGTGCAGCAAAAGATGATTAATCACGCGCATGCACGTATTCTCGTTCATTTCACCCCTGCTCTCAGTTATACGGCACTTATCGAGTGGGTGACCCACGCTCGTGCGTTCAGGTTAAAGAAAGCTGCACCTGTACAGTGCCAATTTATATGGAAGGGAGCACGGGAGCACGTGGCCTGTCGCGCTCCGACGGCTGCTGGCAGCGAGTTTAAGTGGGATCGAGAGCAACTACAGCCTCTTTTTGCGTCATCTTGAGGCGAGGAAAACAAGCAGTCACTGATGATATTGAAAGAAAACTAGCGGCAAGACTGTAATTTTCCCACTTCAAGAAGATTACCTAAGATGCCTGTAATCGCTTTAGAAGGGGGAGGGTTAGAATTTTGTCTCCGGTTTCATATCACCAATGAGTGTTTGCTTTGCTCGCCAAGAGATGACGCGAAAAGAGGCTGTGGTTACTTACTCTCGATCTCACTTGAACGCGCTGTCAGCAGCAGTCGGAGCGCGACAGGCCACGTACCCCCGTGTTCGCTTTCATAATTTCATAAAAACTGACAGAGTAGATGTGAGCTACAGAAAGTATGCGGTGAATCGCAGAAGCAGTGGAAATAGCACTTTAGAATCAGTAAGCTCTCAAAAGATGGTGTGGGGAGAAAAAGAACACCACTGTTTTTTTTTTTTGCTTTAGCCTTTCAGTCATTTAAGAATAGAAGAAATTGTAGAGAAGAAAAAGTAGGGAGATTATTCAGTCCAGGATAACCACTTTGCTACCCTTCACGTGTGAACGAGATGGACATAAATTGCCGAGGAGATTTTACTGTATGTCGCTTTGCCACTCATCAAGACGTTCAAATTCAGGCGCAAAACCGGCCATAATTTACAAAGTTGAGCAGCGGTGAGCTGTACGTATTATGTCGAGTTTGCTCCATGTAACAAGCGTGAGTGAGTTTTACTTTCGAAGCGAGTTTCTGCAGGTTAATTTACGCCACCTAGTGTTAAAAACTCTGCGGCGCTTGAAAAACCCGTAGGTGCCATACTGGATTGCGAAGGCGTGAAACCAATGCCGCTAAAGAAATGAGGTGCTGTGCCCTAAAGAGACGCACTGCACCCCGAAGTGGACTCCATTGTTGGTTTTGGGGTAAACAAGGAGTGGCACACCGAAATGCGGAACTATGGAGGCTTGGCCGGTGAGGGATGGAAGAAAGGGAGAGAAGGCGCTGAAGTGGCAAAATGTAAGTGCGTAGTTGCTGTACGAAAGAAATAAGTTTTGTGTATTTCACGCACGAAGTGCACTTTCAGATCGGCTATGTCGAGAAATGACTATAATACAAATAATGACGTGCTTTTAGCGTCAAGAACATACGAAAATCAATGAAACACTGTTCTCGTCGTTGTGACTGTTGACCGAAATAGTACTTTGTGTGGCGAGTGACTGCATTGTAATGCTGGTCACTCTTTAATCGATGTTCAGTTGCAAGAAGTCTTCAACTATTAGGCCGATATATTAGTACTGTGCTGAAGGCCCGTGTCCACCGAGCACGCGCCCCAAACACCTGAACTCTCTCGCGATGGCATACAGAGAAAAAAATGACCAATTCTAGGGGTGGCTACCCCTACCCCAGAGAAATATTTTTGCCCCTGTCTCTGAACTCTCTCAACTTCAGCTATATCAGGCCTTTTTCCTCTCATTGATTAGTTCGCGTGCTATACGGACGATGAAAGTGTTGTTTGCATGGATTATGGTTATTTTTTCTTGAAATTTTAGCGTTGGAACGCTTTTGCATGCTGAGGCATGTAGCAGGTGTAGATGCCACAATCACGATGAATATACGTGGATCGCTTAGTGAAGAAATACTTAGCGATTCCTGGAGGTTTCTTTCTTTATTACGTGTTCTTTATGAGATGTTCACGCTTTGGTGTAGTACAGGCTGCTGATTTTCTTTCATAATTAGAATAATGAAAGTCGCACCTACGAAACAAAAAAGCTACATAAAACTACTTCTGAAAAAAGGTTGTATGTTATTCAAGCCATGGAAATAGCTACAATATTTACAGAAGAAAAAAAGCAATTTTTTGTATGATGAACAGTTCTGGGAGTCATTTGTGAATAATGAAGGGTATAGGCACGGAAAAGACCATAACACAGAATAGAAAGAACGTCTAAGGCTCGTCATACCAGGTCTTCTGTTTTGTACTCTCGACATTGGCCATTTTTTATACATTTCAATATCTCAGATTAGGCACCCATTTAAAGGCATGACTTCTTGCTGCTATAGCGCGTTAGTCAACAAATCTGCTGGCATAACGAAACAACTTTAGTTTTGACAACTTTTATGCGCATCATGATGCCATGAAGAAGACGTAATCCTGTTGCTAACAAAATACTGAATTTTTTTCAGTAATATATTCATGTAAGCAAATATAAATTACTCTACAAACATCATTAGGATCGCCATTTTGTATTATAGAGATGAGAACTATAGTAACACGGTGTTTTTTAGTTATATAAGGGCGTTTATTGAATAAAACCAACTGCCTGATTCAAGAGGCGTCAGTCACTGTCACGAGCTCAGCTCTTCGTCGTAGTCGTCTTTCAGGTGCTCCAACTAGATACTGTCTCCCTCCCTCTTCCCCACTACATCTGCCCCGGTGGTGAAGAGGAGCCATCCTGGCGACTCACGGCGAAGCAAGCACAAGGGGATCATAGTAAGGTTTTAAGCGGCTGATGTGGACTGTCTCACGACCACGGCATCGTCTGTCCTCGGCAGGTGTCACTGGTTCGACGACGTAGTTGACCGGTGACGTGCAGTGAACGATGCGGTACGGACCATTGTACTTGAGTTTGAGTTTGAGTTTATTCAACCACGTGACAAGTACACGAAAATACAATGTATACGTAATTCAGTGCGAAGGGAAAAAAGCTGCATTTCACAGCTTGACTGGCCCCTTCACTCAGAAAAAAATCTAAACTACAAATTTACAAAAAATTACAAACACTACAGGCAGCGGAAAGCGACATTACAAAAGAAACATGCATGTGGCCCATGACAGCAAATAATAGAATCACAACTCTAAAATACATACAAAAATATTCATAACAAAGCAATGCATGAAAAAATCGAGGTGCAAACTTTCGGGAGAGGCCGGGAGACTGGAATGGAACCGAAAGCCATGCAAATGAGCCTACGGGGAAGCTGTGAGCAGGCTTGTCTTCGTCAAGTCGTTCTTTTTGGAGACCTTGTGCGACGGACGTAAATGAACGCGCTAATTGGCGGCACTCTTCGGCACACTGAACAAGTTCGGAGGCTGGGCGGTATTCTGAAGCATCTGGGCGGAAAGTAAGTATCGTCTCAAGCGTAGAAGAGGGCTCACGTCTGTACAGTAGAAAAAAAGGTGAAAACCCAGTAGTTGCTTGCGTGGCCGTATTACACGCATAAGTCACGAAAGGGAACAGTAATTCCCAATTAGAATGGTCAGAGGATATGTACATAGAAAGCATATCACCGAGCGTGCGGTTAAAGCGCTCTGTCAAACCGTTTGTCTGTGGGTGTTAGCTTGTAGTGGTGCGATGAATAATATTGCACTCACTGAGAAGCTACTGGACGACTTGCGATAGAAACGCACGCCCACGGTCGCTAAGCAGCTAACGTGGCGCGCCATGGCAAAGGACAAAGCTACGCAAGATGAACAAGACGACATCACGAGCAGAAGTGGCTTGCCAAATGGCGGTTTCAGCGTAACGGGTTAGGTGGTCAACGGCCACAATAATCCAGCGATTTCCCGCAGGAGTACAAGGTAGTGGGCCGTAGAGGTCGATGCCGATTCTATCAAACGGCCGAGCAGGACACGGCAATGGTTGTGATTCGCCAGAGGCATGACAAGTTGTTTTCCGTCGCTGACACTCAGTGCAGGAGCGTATGTACTTGCGAACGTACGAGTACATTTCACGCCAGAAAAATCGCTGACGAAGCCGGTCATATGTTTTCAAAACGCCAGCGTGCGCGTTTTGAGGGTCTGCGTGGAAGTACGCGCACATGTTGGAGCGCAAATGGCGAGGTATAACAAGAAGCCATTTCCTACCATCCAGCTGATAGTTGCGACGGTACAACATGGCATCCCATATTGCATAATGGGGAATTTGCCGACGTAGTGCACGAGGTAGACGCTGGCGTGGTGTCACCGAAGACGAGGAGAGAACGTCGATGAGCGAGGCTATCCAAGGATCCTTGCGTTGTTCCGAAGGCATGTCAGCGGTATCGATGCTGCCGATGGTAGCTTCGGCGAAGGAAACAGGTGCAACGGCTGAAGGAAGGGGCGAACGAGAAAGAGCATCTGTGTCGGTGTGCTTGCGGCCTGAGCGGTAAATGACGTGAATATCGAATTCCTGTAAACGTAGCGCCCAACGTCCAAGCCGGCCCGAAGGATCCTTCAATGAAGCGAGCCAACAGAGTGAATGGTGATCTGTAACTACATTGAATGGGCGTCCATATAAGTAAGGACGAAATTTATGTAATGCCCAAACAATGGCCAAACATTCCTTTTCAGAAACCGAGTATATGTGCTCTGCCTTGGTTAGGGTGTGACTGGCATACGCAACTACATACAACGAGAAGCCAGGTTTGCGTTGAGCAAAGACAGCGCCAAGTCCTATGCCACTGGCATCCGTGTGCACCTCGGTTGGAGCAGTAGGGTCGAAGTGGCGTAAAATAGATGGTGAAGTAAGGAGATGGCGTAATGTTGCAAAAGCATCATCGCATGCTGGTGACCAAACAGAGAGGTGTCCATCGGCAGAGATCAGCTGTGTCAGTTGTGCGATTATCGAAGCAAAGTTCTTCACAAAGCGGCGAAAGTAAGAGCATAGTCCGACAAAGCTGCGAAGCGCTTTCACAGTCGTAGGCTTCGGGAACTCAGCGACAGCACGAAGCTTCTCTGGGTCTGGGAGGACGCCCTGTTTTGAGACAACGTGACCAAGTATTGTGAGCTTCCGAGCTCCAAAGTGGCACTTCTTGGTGTTTAGTTGAAGGCCTGCGCTCGTGGGGCAGCTCAAGACTTCGCTGAGACGCTGGATATCGCTGTAGGAATCAGGAGAGAAAACAACGACATAATCCAAGTAGCATAGGCATGTCTTCCATTTTAGCCCACGCAAGACGCTATCCATCATCCTTTCGAATGTGGCTGGCGCATTACGAAGGCCGAAGGGCATTACACTAAATTTGTATAGCCCATCGGACGTCACAAAAGCAGTTTTTGGACGATCTGATGGTGCCATGGGGACCTGTCAATAACCTGACCGTAGGTCTAGTGATGAGAAGAATTCAGCGCCTTGCAAGCAGTCCAAGGCATCATCGATGCGCGGCAAAGGGTATACGTCTTTAATCGTGACTTTGTTTAAACGGTGGTAATCGACGCAAAAGCAAACCGAGCCGACTTTTTTCCTCACAAGTACCACAGGTGAAGACCAGGGACTGCTGGACGACCGAATGACGCCACGTTGAAGCATGTCGGCCACTTGCTCGGTGATTACACGACGCTCCACAGGAGATACACGGTAGGGACGCTGTCGCAGAGGAGCTTGGGAGCCGGTGTTAATGTGATGCACAACGGTGTGCGTTCGGCCTAAGGACGTCTGCTGGCAATCAAACGAGCCGCGAAACTGGTGAAGAAGTTCTAGAAGCTTTTCGCGGTGGGGTTCTTTAAGTTAGCCATCAATTGAGGGGCCAAACAAATTATTATTTTCGTGGACAATTGAATGGGCAGAGGGCGTCAATGCATTAAGCTGCAAATCACTTTCACCGTCAAGGTCGAAGATGGAGGAAACGTCTAGGTCTTGGAATGTTCCAATACATTTTCCGCGATGCAAGGTTGTGGGAGACGGCAAGGGATTTGTGACAAACAAATTGGTAGCGCCCGCCGAAATATCTAGAACTGCAAACGGCAACGCGAGGCTCTTGCGACTTTGGAATGTTTGGGAAGGCGTAAACAACACTGCAGGCTTAGACACATCTGCACAAGATACGGGAACAAAACATGCGCTAGTCGGTGGTATGTCGATGTCGTCAGCGACAAACAGCCTCTTCAACGGAATTTCCGGAGACGAGGCACACAACGCGGAGAAGGCCACTTCAGCACGAGCACAGTCGATAACCGCATGATTACGAGACAGAAAATCCCAGCTGAGGATCACATCATGAGAACACGCCTGTAGCACAAGAAATTCAACGGTATACAAAACATCTTGGATGAGAACGTGGGCGGTACAGGTAGCTGATGGTCGAATATGGTGAGCACTGGCAGTACGGAGGGACAACCCCTTTGGCGTCGTGGTAACCTTCCGAAGCAGGCAGCAAAGTTTTAAATCAATTACTGAAACGGCAGCACCAGTGTTCACAAGCACAAGGGTACGGTAACCATCCACAAAAACGTCGATGAGGTTTGTCGGAGAAATGCGAGGACTTGATTCTTTCGACGACGACGCAGTTCGTGCCTCTGGAACTGCGGCATCTTGTTTTCCGCGTCTGAAGGGCAGGGTCGACGGCGCATAGGCGACAGGGAGGGACGTCGAGGAGATGGAGATCGGTGACTGACTGAGGGAGGGCGGTCGGGTGAAGAGGATCCTTGTTGACGTGCCGTGTTGTTAAAGCACCGAGAGTCGTGCGACGATCTTTGCATGTTGTCGCTCTGAACGAGAGGGCGGCGGCGGCACAAGCGAGCCACATGTCCTGCGTAACCGCAAGAATAGCAAATCGGGCGGTTGTCTGCGGTGCGCCACGGATTCGCAAACGCCGCAATCGGCCGGCTGAACGGAACTGGTGATGGCCGAACAGGAATCGGTGAGGTAGCATAAGTGGGCTGTCGAGGTGCTCTGGCCGCAACGACTTGCGCATACGTCAAGGGTGCGGCCTCCAGAGGTGGTGAACGAGCGAAAGGCAAAGCGTCCGCTACCTCATCTTGTATGACGTGCCTTATGGCCGGGTCCAGATGATCTGAGGCCAAAGGATGCGTTTGTGCTGGCTCGGGCGCGCTCGATAAAATGGAGAGCTGCCAAGCGACCTCCTCACGCACGAACTGCTTTATGCAAGCCAACATGTCGTTCTGGTCTCCGAGAGTCAAGGCCGCGATCGAATCACGTTGTTCCAGAGAGCGCCGCGTTTGGGCGAGTTGCTTGTGCAATTCGTAAAAACTCTGGCACAAGCTGACGAGTTCGGCAATGGTTTGTGGGTTCTTAGCTAACAACATTTGAAATGCGTCATCGTATATGCCCTTGAGGATTTGTTTGATTTTGTCGGCTTCGAGCATCGCTGGGTTTACCCGCTTGCACAAGACAACAACGTCTTCAATGTAGCTGGTAAAGTTCTCTCCTGGCTTTTGAGCGCGCTCACGAAGACGTTGTTCTGCGCGGAGTTTTCGCACAGCAGGGCGGTCGAAGAGTCGCGAAAAGGAGGCCTTGAATGAATCCCAGCTGGCAAAGTCGGCTTCGTGATTGCGCAACTAGAGACTAGCGACGCCGGACAAGTAAAAGCTTACATAGGTCAACTTAGCCGCATCGTCCCACTTGTTCGCTGCGCTCACCTTGTGGTAAGTAGCCAGCCACTCCTCAACGACTTGGCCATCAGTGCCGCTGAAGATTGGTGGTTGACGCAGTGGCCACACGCCGGGACATGTAGGGGCGGGAACTTGCGAGGTAACTTAGGTGGAGGGTTCTTCCGGCAGTGCTGGCACTGCAGGTAAGGTGCGACTTCGTAGTCCCAGCTTCGAAGACTACCCAGCACCTCCACCAAATTATAAGGGGGTTTATTGAATAAAACCAACTGCCTGGTTCAAGAGGCGTCAGTCACTGTCACGAGCTCAGCTCTTCGTCGTAGTCGTCTTTCAGGTGCTCCAACTAGATACTGTCTCTCTCCCTCTTCCCCACTACAGTTAGTCTAAGTATGATTGTAAACGTTAATGTGCTGTAATTTCTGTGTTTCACTTGCTGTAAACTGGTGTGGCCAAAGGTCATAGTCCGTTGTTTGGAACAGGGTGTTGAATAATAATTCGAATCGGAGAAACCAGGAGTAGTGAAGGCTTCATTGATGCGTGCGAGTCATCTTGGCCCTCCTGAGACAATGCTGAAGAATATTCTCTTGGGGCGGGCCTGACTGTCGATGAGGACATAGTAGGGACAAGCACGCTCTAGGAATGATCAGCTTTGATTCATACTCCTTATCTCAGTATTTATTTATAGAGAGCGGGTCTGGCTGCTTCCCCTGATTGTTAGTTTCGTGGAGTCCCTGAGACAACAGAACATTGTGTGATATATTGTAAAAAGTGCACTGTTTAGAAAACGTTTATTTACACTATGCACAAAAAACAAAGGTTTCATAACATTCCAGTAATTGGGCACATACACTTTATCACATCTACGTACCACGACAAACATCACTGCGTTGCAAGAAAGACATCATTGCTAATATACAAGACATTGTTGGCATACGTGTACATGAGAACCCATGCCATCATATGATACAATGAATGATATAGCGATGCAATAGATGCAATAAAACGCATCTGGTTATAAAGTAAATCTTGAATAACTACTCCACGGGTGCTGCGTAGCACCACGTCGGTCAAAAAATGAGTTTTACCTTTTCGCGTTCAACATGGTGGAAAAGGCACGACAAATTACGCAGAAACTCGTGCTCCCCGAGGAAGAAAAGCTCCTCAGAGAAGAACGACATGGTGGAAAAGGCACGACAAATTACGCAGAAACTCGTGCTCCCCGAGGAAGAAAAGCTCCTCAGAGAAGAACGCGAGGACCTCTCGTCTTATTCGGCCCAGTATCAGCCACAAAGCACGCGGGCGGCAGCTCGCAGCCACGGCCTCGCATCGGTTTCGCCAAAGGCTGAACAGCCCCGCAACTATAAAAGAGCCGAGAAGCGTCCGCAAGGGAATCGGCCGTTAAACACGAATGTTAGCACACCCTGCCCCACAAAACCAGCATGGATTGCACTACAAAAATGCGCGAGACCGCACATTTGTTTGTCGCATGTCATTGGTCTCAACTATGACGCAATGGGGCAAGTGGAAAGGCAAACCACCTGCTATTGCTGCAACCAATCTCGAGTGGTAAGCAAGGCTCAGCCCAAACGCCAGATAAAGTCCCGGAGATGTCCTGGCAACAGTACTGCAGTTATTGGTTTGCAAGGGCTGTTCATTGTAGATTGACGATGCTGGGGCACTAAGGGCCGTAGCAGGATGGCCATTGTGACCACCACTTCAGATTCGGCCACCTCTATCCCTGGGCACGTAGCCTGCAACCGTCGGTGAAATGCCGGAAGGGCTCAATACAAAGATGGCAGTTCAGTTGATTGGGGACCTCGGTTATTTGGCTAGCCAGCAGGAAGACGCGTAGTGATGGCGCCATATGGTAGCGAGCCAGTGTCTGAGTGAGCGCACTGTCGTTGCTCAGTATTCGCAGTGAAGCGTAGAGGCACTAGGTAGAAGCGATGACGGAAACGTCGAGGAATGCAAAACCACCTCGATCTCCTGGTTGAGCTAACGCCAGACGAGAGAATAATTCTGTGCCATCAGTCCGATTTGCACTTTCTTGTAGACGTGGAGCAGTGGTTTTACAGAATAACAAAGGTACCAAAATTTTCTGAGGTAACCTGTTAGAGCTAACTATCGGCGCTCAAAGAGGAGGCTGTTGAAGTGTGTAGCTTCTTTTACGTCACATTGAAGAATTCGTACAACGGATGACCAGGTGCTGTCCTGTACACCAAATGCAGTGAAAGTATCGCCTAGTATTGTAATGTTAGGAGACTACTGTAAAGGTTACGTGATGCTGATACGACCATTGAATTCGCAATAAAGAAATACTGGCTTTTAGAAAAGTTTAACCTTGCACCGGAGGTAATGATGAAATGGTGGAAAGTATCAAGATCATGGTGCAGCGACTATTCATTATGGACATATAGAGTAATATCATCTGCATATGCAGTGACCTTTACTTGAGTGTTACTAGGTAGGTGTAAGCCTCGAATCTGCGGCTCACGTTCAACGGCCCTGAAGAAAGGCTTTGATGCCAAGATGAATAACACTGGAGAGAGGAGACACCCTTGACGAACCCCGCGCGTTATTTGAAAGGGGTGACTCTCATGGGAATCTATGTAAAGGGTACTTTCTAAATTAGTGCGCATCAAGTGAATTAGCACAATGAACTTATCCGGGAATCTGAATGCATGTAAAAATGTTAGTAAGTAGCCATGTTTTATGAATTCAAAAGCTTTCTCCTGATCTAAGGAAAGCAACAGTCCTTGTGCTGCTGGTTTCCTCGGCTAGTGGTGTACTGAATGATGTCTCGCGTTAACCCCGTATGGGTGTGTTTCAGGGCCCGGAACGGAACATATTTGGTGGGGAGTGATTAATGTGAATAATGTTGCAAAAGATGGTCTGATTCGGCGCACCAGAACGTTGGCCAAAAGCTTGTAATCTACATTAGGCAGGGCAATAGAGCGCCAATCATCTGGTAGCGTGGACAATTGGCGTTTATTGGAGACTAATGTTATACGGCCTCCGTGGAAAGAGGTTGGAAGGGTAAAATCTTGGAAACACTTGCGAATGATACCTGACATAATTGGACCAATGATAGGCCATAACTTCACATAAAACTCTGCCGGGAGTCCGTGAGGCTCGGGGGCCGGTCACTTCTTCATTGCGCCCAATGCACCCTTTATTTCGTCGTCGGATGTTGCTGATAGCAGAACGTTGTATAACATATTCGAATCATGTGGTAAGTCTTCCGACAGGGGATGCAAAGAAAGGGATCCTGGATAACTTACACAAGCAGCAGACTCAGCTATAGTCTGAAAGGGTTGAGTGAATACCTGAAAGTCACGTGTACCCGCGGTAGCTGGTGATGTAGGGTTTAGCGAGTGGGCATGCTAGCCTGGTGGACGAAGCAGAGCTAAGCGTGCATACCTCAGCACCTCAGGGTGTGCACAAAGCGCATGTCAACAGCGCCAAGCTGCAGCGGAGAACGAAGAAGCGTGCATAGTACGTTGGTGTCGTTTAACGAGCTCCTCTTGCCATGTCCGTATAACGGGGGAAGGGCTGGTATCACAGTGGGCAATGCGTATTTGGGGCGAAGCTTTTTATAGCGGCACCCGTTCTTCCCTCGTAGCTGTTGTAGTGTGTAACAAGTATAACATTTTGACCTCCAAGGTGGTGCCAGCGAGAAATTTCTTCTGTGCGTTGTTGATCAATAAAACATACTGCTCAATGTAAATGCCAATGGCTGCTAATGCTAATGAGAGACAGGAGCATTCGGCTTTTAGTTAACGCGCACGCTGCGATCCCCATTAGCAGCCATTGGCATGTACATTGAGCACTATCTGACAAGAAAGGGTTGCTACGTTATACTCGCTGGGTGTAACCTCCTTAGTTTTAGAAAGGTTTAGCGAGCGTTGGGCCACAGTGCCATGAATACAGTGAACTAGTATATACCATGAACTCGAGGTGGTTAAAGTTGGGAAGTAAACCCGAAGCGCCAGCCGTAAGAAAGTGTGCGTGTGCCACCTCTCGTTTAGTCCTTGGAATGTCCGCTGATGGCGGTGCTTCTATATGGGGAATATATGATGAAAAGATGCGAGATGGTGGTACTTGGAGTGTTGAATAGATGGACGAACGAACACACAGACAGATGCATGGATGAACGCATGAACGGACGCAGGGGCGGATTCATGGACGAACGCAGGGACGGACGCACGAACAGACGCACGCACGCATGGGCGGATGGACGCATGGATGGTCTCACAGACGGACGCATGGACGGATGGAAGCAAGAACGAATGGACGGACGAATGCTTCGCCCCACTCTCCATCATTCACTCCGTGGATATGCTGCCATTTTTTTAGAATAACAATGAAGCATCTTTGGACATACGGGCGCGAAATGCCCTGCCCGACACACTGAAATGGTGGCGCCACTGTTCCTTGAGGTGATCCCAATCAGCTATATCCGCACCAATGAGCGATGCGCTTAACGCTCTGGACAATTTTTTCGTGGATTGAGAGTCCTGGAAGACGCGCCAATTGAGACGCCATGGTCTGTGTAGTAGTAGTATAGTAGTAGCAGAAAACTTTTTTATGTACATAATCCAGAGTGGCTAGAACTCCCGTGCCCCAAGTAATATACAGGGTGAAGAGCGAAGTCTGTATGTGTGAATCGTCGGCGTCCGGAGAGAAAGCATAAGCGGGCGCTGGTCACTAATTTACACTGGTGTTGGTGGCAATGACATTACCCTATAGTGCCACGAACGTAGGCAGTGACACCTGAGGTTGCGTATACGCGATCAACTCTGCTGCTTGACGCTGCTTGCTGCCAAGTGTAGGCATAATTGCTCCCATGTACACTTTCATGTATGTCAGTCAATGCCAATTGCTGCCCTTGACGCTCAAGTTCTCTGGCGTCTTTCGTCTCGTAAAATTCGAGTTAAACGCTACAAATGTACTTTCTTTGGGAGCTTAGTCCTAAGGGTTCAGTGACGAGAAAGTTGCCGATGCCTTGCAGGAGTTTATAAATGCTTCAAAAAGATTCAGACTGTAGAACAATGTTTTACACATAAATAGATTTTTTTTAAATTGCTCTATTCCTTTTATTTATTTATTGTTGTTGCTGAAACCATCTGCTTCATTTTATATACCCGTTATTTCTAAATGTCGATTTCTAATTTATTTTTGCCCTTTTTCCCATTAGATTCAATACGCGAGCTCTCAATTTAACAGTATTTCGTCAGAACTACGCGGTTCTTGTCCAATACCTCAGCGTGGGTGTGTGCCATAGTTTCGAGGCCTTTCTTTCCATCCATTCATTCATCCTTACTTACATACATACATACATACATACATACATACATACATACATACATACATAAATACATACATACATACATACATACATACATACATACATACATACATACATACATTGCATACATACATACATACATACATACATACTTAGGTACATACATACGTACATATAAATATATACATTAGTACTTGCTTAAGTTTTTTGCTTAGTTTGCTTCCTCACGTTGCTTTGCTTTGCTTGCTTGCTTGCAAGCAAACAAGCAAGGCTGGAACTAGACCTTCTGATT